>NC_137815.1:29209741-29379741 GCF_963921795.1 Nannobrachium achirus
TATTTTTGTATTCGTTAACATTTTTACCTAGACAATTTTACATAGAGGTGCCCACATGTCCCTAGCTCCTTTCGGAACCCCTCACTCCACTGCTACCGTAGCAGTGGAGTGAGGGGTTCCGAAAGGAGCTAACATGTCCCTAGTGCCCACCTATCCTGTTACCACACAGCCAACAAGCAACAAGCATCCTCTTCATCGTGCAGCCATGTAGGAGCTGCTGACCTGAAGGGAGGTGAGGACTGAGAGGAGGTGACTGCTGGTGCAGTCTAGACAAGACAAGAGGCAACAGCAGCAACCTCTTGAATATCTCTTACATCAAAGTATGATTGTGTGTAAAATCTCCTCATCACAGTGTGGTGTGATGATGACAGCACCACACACACCAGAGTGACCAGACCTATAATCATAAGTGTAAAAAGGATGCATGCTGCTGTGAGTGACTGTCCCCGCCATTCTGGATGGCCATCAAGACACATCCACTTCCAAGTTAATAATAATAGGACACATTGATTGTAGCCAATATGCCATTTGTTAATATATCCGCTTAGTCATTTTGGACTGTAGCCTACACCTACAGGAGCCGAATGGCATCTGCATTTTCGCTATAACTCGTCAATTAAACAGCAACTCGTCAGGTTTAATAATATAACGTTGGTTTTGGTTTGTACTAGATCATAGCTTCACTGGCTAACTGAGGCTAACAACATGCCTTTGTGATTATTCCAGCCATCAGGGCAACACTGGTGTGCACAGAGCTGTCTTAAGACCCGAGCCCGATTCAATTCTACAAATGCCTTCTAAATCAATAGGAGTTTTCACACTTTCAGTTTTTTGTTCTAATATTTTCAAAAAACAGCAGATGTACAAGCTCGCCGCGCGGCACGAAAGTGTCGTGACGTGCTGTGAGTGTGAGCTTGTACATCTGCTATCTTTTTAACAGCTCAACGCTATTCAAATCTAAAACACAGACGCTTGCTTTCCCAGCATCTCACACATGTACATCTCACATTGCAGTGATCCCTTCCTAAAATCACAGAAGCGTGTCATCAACAGATGTCTGCAGCGTTTTATTCAAATGCAGCAAAAATGATCTACTGTATTTCTCAGTGGATCACTCACTCGATTTTGATGCTATTATATCGCTATTATATCGTTATTATACCGACGCAATATTGAAATCCATAGCCTCGACACAATCTCAGTTATATGATCGATATGGAAATGGATCCATAATAATCCCTGAATCTCTGCTATCTATCGTTGCTTTCTTACCCTGTGGCTGTGGAGGGGCCATCGATCATTCTCTGCTGCTCTCTAAGTATATTCTTCCCTTCCTTCCAATGAAATAGTTTTCTAGAAATGGGATACGATCGAATACAATACCACGCCTTGTGGGCGGAGACATGAGGTACATCATGTCACACAGTCTGCTACAATGTTGCAAAGTCCCCGTCACTTTTAATTAATTCATGCACGCTCACTCACTTTCTATATGATAATATTACAATGTTATTATTACCCGGGACGTTTTTGTTATCCTTTCAGCCTTAATCTGTCTTATTGATTGATTGAATACTTTATTATTAAAAGTAATAAAAAAGCACAGGATGCTAAAAGGATAACCCAAGAAAGCACTGCACTGTACCTACCACGTGCTGTTTTCATTTCTGACTAATACATTCAATCAATCAATCAATCAATCAATCACATTTCAAGTGACCCACCCCACCCACACACACACACCCACACCCCCCCACACCCCCCCACACACACACACATCTCAAAATATTTTGTTTTGTGCCAGGGGGAAAGGGACCTCACCCCGAAACAGATTTACCACATTTTCTTTTTTTAATAGCAGATGTTTGTTTGTTCAAATAATTGTTAAATCCCTCCCATAGTAATCGTTGCTATAGTCAGTGTTTTTTCAGTAACAGGGGTCTCCCCGTTCTCTCCAACTCTTTAGTGAAAACAGAAAATAGGCTAAAATGGTTCAGATCAGGACCACTTTCATGCAATCAGGAGACAGAACACATACTGCGGGCCTACAGGATAAACAAGTGAAATTGGAAGTCAGCAGACACACAAATGCAGCTGATAAATGGGTTCATTCTCCTGGATGGCATTGGTGACCCCACAGCTGGAAGACAGGGAGACCCCAGCTGTTACTGAACAAACACTCTACCAATGATTAATATCAGACCATAGATCAGTAGTTCTAGGGACTGAGTTAGGGCCCAAGGTGGAGGGGCCTTCATTATTTTATACTTTAGCTATTGAAAAATAGCAGATCTACAAGCTCACAGCGCGGCACCGTGTGCCGCACTGCAAGCTTGTAGATCTGCTATTTTTTGAAAAGTCCTTAAAATGTGTGCAAATCTTTGAATATTATGTATTTTCAAGCGAACATTTGTAACTCAAACTTTACTTCTGAGGGGTCCATGGAACTAAACATTTTGAGATGGGGGTCCATGGCCAAATACATATAATTTTGGGGGTGCTTCACATGAAAACGTTTGGGCACCACTGACATAGAAACATAGGTTTTTCAAAAAACCTTAGAAGGATTTGAAATATTCAAAGACAAGCTCGCAGTGCGGCACTCGGTTGCTGAGCTGTGAGCTTGTATATCTGCTATTTAAAGTACCCCCAGGGCCCAGAATTTGGTGTGGCACCCCTGGCGTCACGTGGTGTGTTTTTTTTTTAGCTTGTCGATCAATAATAAGCCAAACGCCACCTACAGTAACACTGCACAATAGAACCTTTATTCAACAGACGAGTGTACAGAAAAGAAATATGCACAAAAAACCCCAAAATGAGAAAACACAGATTCATCTGCATGGAATGGTCGTTGGAACTCAAAGGAAAATAAATTCACGGCTGTACTGAAATTGACTAAATCAAATCATTTTTGAAAATTAGAAATCTCTGAATGAATGGCTATATCTTTTTTTAAGTACAATTCATGCGCAACATCAAAAATAGTGTTTCTGACATGACAGGTATACAGTCGACAAAACTACTCATATGTCAGGTATTAGACTTTAGATCCAGAAGTTCTGGAAAGGTAAAGTTATGGATAAAATGGGTAAACAAAAAATTATATTTAATATTTGAAACAAAAATAATCTGTATACAGTATACAGTATATATAAAAAAATATCTACGTACATATAGGCAACACCAAATCTTGCACGTCATCCATGAATGGAACATAATGAAAACAGACTTGGTATAACATTCACCAAATGACATACTGTAACTCCATCATAACTTAGCTCATTCACAGAAGACAAACAAGTGTAACGTTTTCAAAAATCTTAATTCCAACGTCAATGTGATTTGACAGCGCTCTCATTTAATCACTTTTAATGGATTTTACCAGCATAAAATTACATGTAAAACTTTACAAATTAATAAAACACATCTGAAACACAGGGAAAGTTGAGAGCCACACAATACAGCATTGCCTTATAACAACACTTGTGCGGACAATGCATTGTAGTCACACTCACACAAGCAAACAACCATAACCACTTGAACCCTATGGGTTTCTATGTACCGTAGTCTCGCATAGCCAGACAACTATTCCACAATCTCCGAATGCTATATTAAGTCTGGAACTAGACTTCCCAAAATCAGAGTCATCCGTTTGTCATTTCCGTTCAAGAAATTATATTTTAAAATATCGTATTTTTATTTTTTTAATATATTTTTTTTCCCTTTCCATTTCTGCTAAGCAGAGAGCTACATATCGTCGTTGTCGGGTGAAAACCTTGTATGTCCAAACCGTTTGTTTTGCATTTATCATTTTAAAAAGGATTTAAACTAGTGAAAACAGCCGATCTACAAGCACACAACGCCTCGCACCGCGAGGCGTTGTGTGCTTGTAGATCTGCTGTTTTCACTACTTTTGAGCTAAGGCCTTGTGTGATGAAGCAGTGCTTTACTTTGCAAAAAAAAAAAAAATTACAAATTTGAAACTTGGAGATAGGAGGTTTCTGCCCGACAACGACGATATGCTTCAATTATTTTGATCTATATTTGCGCGACTGTACAGTGAAGACGAAACGGAAGTGGGGAGGAGGAGGCTTTACATCCGTCAAACATCATCAAAAGAGCTTTGGTTGCTCCAGACTCTGTATGACCAGAAGTGGCTGGAAGCACTTGGAAATTGTGGGAGGAAACAGTCTGGCCATGCAAGACTACAGTATAGTCTCTATGAGATCAGGTGTAAAAGAGGGACATACCAGGGGGGAGGAGGGGTACCTACTACCTAGTACAGAGCCACAGGGGACCCCAGTCAACTAAGTATAATAAGGGGTTCAACTTCAACAGAAAGACAAACACAGCTTCTTATGTTTTTTAAGGCGTGTTGTGCGATATCAAAGTACAGAAGAAACCAACTTTGGAGGATGATCTACACCTGTGATTCTCAACCTGTGGGTCCACATGACTTTTGGGGGGGTCCCCAGATGACAGTGAAATGACGATTTAAGGACTTTAAGACCTTTTTAACATGAAAAGAATAGCATTACTGCATCAAAAAATATACTATAAAAACTGGTCAAACATTGGCCAAATTGTAACTTATATAACAAAGAAGAAAGCATTTTTAAGATCTGGAACCGAGTCAAACTAAATGTAATGCCACAACTTCTACAATTCCAAGTGCTTATCAGGGTGTGTGTGTGTGTGGGGGGGGGGGGGGGGTCCCCAGTTCAAATATGATTAATTTGGGAGGGGGGTCACGGACTGAAAAGGTTGAGAAACACTGAGCTACACAAACATTGTTTCGTGAGTAGCTCTCTTCTTTCTTGCTTACGTTATTATAATACATGATCAGTTGGTGTAGAACACATGCAAATCTTTCAACAGCATATTGCATCATCATGCCACACCATGTTGGTTTTGCAGCGATAATCCAAAAAGAATGCAGAAAGGGTAAAATAATACATATTCACCATGTCATCCTATGAGCTGCAGTGAGTTTTAGAACTTTGTTAGCCTCATAACATTATTGCCTAATTCACCTTTTGGTCTAATTTACATTTTTGCCTAGATCTACTCTCCTAACACTGCTGCATCGTTGTGGCTTATTCCCTATGTCTGACCTAAGCCAATCGGAATGCTTGTTATCACTTTCTGCTTTTAAGTCAGCTTTTAACTGGCAGAAATTATTTTTAATGTAACAAGCGTTCTGAAAGGCTGAGAACATTGCCAAAAGGGCAGGGTGAAGCAGCCGTGTTATGAGTGTAGAGTTAGGCAGATAAACATGACTTAGGCTAAATTAGTTTTTATCTCATGATTGCCTACAGTAAGTCACCTAGATGACTTAAGCAGAAAGTGATTTCTTATTTCTCCTTTCCTGAAAAGAATAATAATGTGACTTAGGCAATTATGCTATGAGGCGTAACGACTTACGCACATGAGGTAGGAAAGGGACATAGAAAGAAGCTGGAGTGAATAACAATGTACAGGTATTATGGCCATGTTCTAATTAACGAGGGACATTTAAGGGCTGTTAAGATATGGACCAGCTATTCCATGAGTAATCAATATATAATAACTGGCCTTATCACACATTATAAGAATCCGATGCTTATATTGTTTGGAATGAATTTCAAGTGGGATTTATTTGTATCGCTCACTTCATCTGAGACCACCAAGCACTTCCACCTTGCGTTAGATGGATTGGTGTGCTATTTTAAAAAGGGCATACGCACATTTCATATCTAAAATAGAATTTAGTTAACATAACTATTCAATAACTATAATATAGCTATTCAACCTATCAATTCCACAGCAAATGTATGCCGTTTTTCTTTAAAGGTGTGATTGTTAAAAGTTTAAGGCTCCTCACAAGTCACGACTGTTCATTTTGAAACCACTTGCAGCTTATCCAGCTTTAGATCACAGGGTTTCTTTATGCTCCTCCGGTCAATTAACTGAACAGCTAGAACCAAATTGACATTATGCATAATAATAGTTTATATGTCTTCCATATCTGTCCACATATGACAGTTTTATATTTTTCACATTATGTTTATAGCACTAAAAAGCTGAGCCAAATGGGCAGGTGCCCAATCTCAAATCGTTTGTGTCTTTTTGTATTGACGGAGAGAGGCAATTGCAAACAATGTCCAAACTACAAAAAGATGGTGGCACGTTAACCAGTAGGACCCCTCGCCTACAGGGTCGAAATAACATTTAAAAACATGGAAGAGCAGGGAGAGAGCACTTCCAACCATGTCAGATGTGCTAGTTATATTATATTAAACTAACGTTTTAGTCATGAACTGTAAACTAAAACTGTTGGATTTGTATTTTCGCTTCAATGGAGAAATGCTTGGAGTGGAGCGAACATCGTTTCTTCAAATGAAAGCGAGCTTTAATTGAATCATTGCCTTGTCAAAAAGTTATCCTGTAGAAACAAAGAACATTGAAGTGTCACTGTCAGATCAGCGGGATGGAGAACGGAATTTAAAGCCATTAAATTAATTCCAAACAGTGTCCAAACACACCAATAAATAATGCTTTGTTCCCACCTAGCCTGTATACTGTACAGTAGTGAGCCACACTTTTTGTATCATGTGTAGGATTCAACAAATCCCTGCTACTATAAATGCTCTTAAAATTGCATATGACCCAAGATGCAACAGCTGATACAGACATGGAGATCAGTTCACAAAGAAAACTGTTTAGGCACGTAACGATTCACTCAACTCACGATACGATTTGGATGGCGATACCAGTTTCACAATACGATTTTTTTAAATAAAAGATTTTTCCAGACAAATCTTTAAAAACTTTTATTATTTCTCTTACACAGTATATATATATTTTTTGTATCTTTTCAATACATTAGCAAATGACTGAAAAATATTTTTAAGTTAAGTATCTTACAAAGATTCTGTAGTTACTGTACTTTTTGGCCTTGTCTCGATTGCGCCCTCTGCTGTTTTCATCGCAATCCCTTTTATTACATTGATTTAAATTGTCACCAGTTCGATTTTACTTGATTTACAATAAATCGTTACATGCCTAAAATTGTTACTTGACTTACAACCATTACAGTTACAGTACACTATGAGTTGGACTGAGGGCACAATAGGTTTTACCGTGGAAGTTCCCAGTGTTGGCAGTTTTAACATGCAATGAACTCAGAGCATTTTTTTCTGGCTATTAGACGCCTAATATACGTCTAAACTATTAGGCTGTAACCAGGTTATAACTGGTCTAAAAGTGAACGTTTTTTTTTTAGCCCAGTTTAATACAGACGTCTAATAGCCGACTATGACTCACTGGGAGCCATAACAGTCCAGTCTACACTCCCTAATCCTGTCCAGTTGTCAAACCATAATTTACAGTCAAAGAGGACGCATGCGCACATTTACACATCATTACAAACCTGCATCGAGTTTTACAACCGAATTAAATTAAAAATGACTGTACAGAGGACGGATGTTCATTCATGACTCCTCCTCGATATATTGTCTGCTCTGCTCTCTATATTATGATCAGACCACTTTAGGCATTGTTGATTAAAATACTAAGAAAACTGCCACCAAAACCATTTATTGCTGACATTTCCAGCAACTGGCTCAATCAGTGTGAACTGTTCCAAGAGTCTCATATGAATGATTGGATAGGTTTCCAAAATAATTAAAACATTTAAATTAACCTGGTGCTGGAAGAATTGCACCCGTTCGTCTGTCTGTGTAGGGACCAATTACACATTGTAGCAAAAGGCTCCAGTTGCTCAGCCTCAGAAAGATATGAACTCCTTCCACTTACAATGCTTTATTGTATGCTGTATTATACAACTAAGCATTTCGTTTTAGCTAGTATTTTTTTAATGTATACATCAGGGGTCTTCAACCCTAGGGGGTCCTCGGAGCTACTACAGGGGGGCCACCAAATCTTTATGTGATAGGAAGGCAGATCTACAAGCTCACAAAGCCTCCCAGTAGATCTGCTATTTTCAGCAAAGAAGCTTGGTCAGGTGTAGGGTACAAAAAAGAGCAGACCAAGTACATGTTTTCTAAGAATTGAGTGTCTGAAAATACACATTAACATGAATCCAACACTGATGACAGTGCTGTCAAACAGGTCTATGAAGCCTATGGAATCTATGAAAAGGTTTAACCTGCAACACCATGGGTAGTGGGGGTCCCTGCTTTCTCTCAGCTAAGGGGTCCTTGACCTGAAAAACATTGAAGACCCCTGGAATACATCAGTGGGGCTTAAACAACTGTTGGCAAGAAGCCATTTATATAATTTAAAAAAAAACGAAGAGGTGAGAATTTCATTAGTATCAAGCACATGCGTTCATTATTGAATCCGTTTTTTTTCTCTCTCCTGGCAATGGTGCATTTACTGTAGTATGTAGGTTTTGAATGTCCAAATCCCTTTAGTTTATATAATATTAAGTTCATAGTAGCCATCATGTACATTTCACCCATAAATACAAAAGGCAACTGCTGCAAACTGTAGGATGTATGTATGTATGTATGTAGGACTAAAACCTATTTCCACCATAGCTCAAGAGTTTAATATAGTATGGAAATAATGGCAATATATTTACACTATTCAGTTCCTTGATGAGAATCATTTTCACGTTATAAACAAAATCGCAACCCGAAACATTTTCTGTGTGTGTGTGTGTGTGTGTGTGTGTGTGTGTGTGACATATACACAGGAATAACCTGTTTTTGGGGAGGCGTTTAAAGCCTTAACTTTATCTTTATTTCGTTTGTTTCATCCAGGGCTAAGAATAAATATATACTGAATGGCTTGACAGGAAGTGAGCTGGAGCAACAGCTTTTTCCCTGAAAGTGACAGTGAGAGAGGAGGAGGGGAGAGGGAGAACAGCCCAGGGAGGGGAGGGCAGGGCGAGAAGTAGCCCTGGTCCATAGCGGAGTTCTCCTTAACGCTATGTTACTTTCAAGACGTTGCACTCATAGAGCAGCCTCTCGTCTGTAGTAAAAAAAAAACAAAGACGGTTCAAAGGTGTTGAAAGCCTACTTTCCACTTAGTTTCCACACTTTGAGCCCCCGACCTCATGTCTAAAATATACTTTTTAGACGAAAAGAAAATATTTCACCGGAAGGAAGAACCTGGTCAATGGAAAATTTCTTTTGACAAGATCTGTAGAGGGCGCAGTGGAGTAACTAAAACATTTTATTTTTCTTCCGGTTAAAAGATTTGTATTTTAGGGTTATTCAGAAACACCTCTATTCAGAAGATTGACTTCCATTATTCTAAATAGAGGTGCCACCTAACACTAACCTAAACCCTAACCCTATCCTCAGTGGGGGTATTTCTGAATAGGGGTGTTTCTAAGTAGAAGTGTTTCTGAATAGAGATCTGCCCCTGTATTTTAGACGTGAGGTGGGGGGCTCCGACTGTTCCCACTAAGGAAAGTAGGCTTTCAACATCTTAAAACCATCTTTGTTTTGGTGAGTAGCGAAAGTGTACTTTTCTTTATTTTTGAGCGGTGCTCCTGGAAGGAGCTAAGCTCCAACATCTGGCTTTGTACAAAGTTTGTTGTACACCACCCACTCCACCCAGGGTCACATTGGTCAAGCTTTGCGGGACGCTTAATGAAATTAACTCATAAATAGCACCGCTCACTTGATGGCTACCGGCAGTATGAAGGCAGCGGCTCGAAAGTAACACAGCGTCGGGGACAACTCCTAACGCTATGGACCATGGCTAGGCGAGAAGGTGCACGAGGAGTGTGAGGTCCACTCTACCAGTCTGCATTGTCCCAGGTCTCCTCGGCCGGTTTGGAGGAGGAGGAGGGGCTCTTCTTCCCCTTGCCGTCCTCCGCGTTCTCCCAGTTGTTGTCCCAGGCCTCCCAGCTGTCTCCCGTGCTGTGTTTGTTCTTGTCCTTGTCGGACCCGGCCGTGCCTTCCGACCCCCAGATGTCCCAGCTGTTGTCGGAGCTCTTCTTGGCCGAGTTGTCGGCGACGGTCCAGTCGTCGCTGCTGGGGGATTTCTTGGGAGGCTTGGCTGCGTTTGCGTTGCTCAAGGAGTTGCTGCTGCCGAAGGTCTCCCAGAAGTCCTTGTTGGGAGGTTGTCCTCCTCCCCCGGAGTTGCCCTGATAGCCCTCAGTGGCGTCCATGTTCTGGTAGCTGTCTCCACCTGACCTGAACACCAGCACACGAATCAGATTATTAAAAGAAATATCTCGTATAGATCCCACTGAATTTTCAGTCACAGAGAACAGACTTGACATTTTTGTTTCTCGAATACAGTACAATCTCTGTTATTTTCAAGTGATGAGATCAGATTTGCATATAATTCCAAGATCGATGAAAATAGCTGATCTACAAGCGCACACTGAATAGGCACTATCAAGCTTCAGTGTCCAGACTGAACCATTATCTTTAGGAATCAAGATTCGAATAGCATTTCAAGCCACCTAGGAATGTGGATGTTCAGAGTCACACTTGATAAGAACCTACCAGATTTCAATCTGGATAGGTGATTAAATCTGATTTGGGCTGTTACTCTTACCCGTCTTCAGGCTTTCCAGTGAAGAGATTAGTCAACTTTGCACCAGCTCCCTGAACCTAATGAAGGAAGACTTGAGTTAATAAAACTAAATAGTACACAAAGCATTACAGTTATATTTTACACCGTTCCTTTAATATAAGTACACAGTGACTTCAAAACCTATTTTGCCCTTACTGTATTCAATTCAATAACGTGAAAAGAAGTTTCTACATCACTATGGATGTATGTATAAAAGTTTGTAATATTGACCACCAGGAGGGGCTATTTGCCTTAAGTCAACTTCCATTCAGACAGTGAACTCAACACCACCCTCCCACCCTCTGATTTTTTATTGGGAAAAAGTAATGTTTTGAGTTTGGTTTTTATAAAAGCCCTGATGAAAACCTACAGAAACCAAAACATGTTGTGCTCTTGTTCCTCCCTCATTTGGCCATTAGAATCAATAAAGGCTTTAAGGTTCTTTCCTCATTGATTAGTTTTTTCTTCTGTATTTGTCATTCTGTTCGATCTGTTTGTTGCTTTTCTGTCATTTTTTTAAATCTAAATGTGCGTATTAGTATTATAAAGAACAACCAGTCATCTGCTTTTTTGTGAATTTTTTTGCGTAGTTTCTAATAACAAACTTGATATATTTCTATCCTATGAGAGAACCACATCTACACAATACTCACCACCAGAGTATAAATGGCAGCAAGAAAAGGAAGGAGAATGACATGACATTAATTTTCTTCAAATGTACATCAACAACAAACGCACCAAAACCAGTCTTATAGTTTTAGGAACCCTTTTTCAATTTTCTTTTCCAATCCAAGGGCAACAACTTCCTCTTCCTCACATAATCTGCACAGAAACATCCTCAGTGTTAATTTGAACTCTTTTGCCGATCGAATTCTTTGACTCTTGAAGAGCTGACTGTTATTATCTGTGGTTCTCAACCTTTTTCAGGCCATGAGTGCCAAAAATAATGACATCTGAACCGGGGTCCCAGCCCCACCCCCACCCTGACAAACACTTGGAATTGTAGGAGTTGAGACTTTCAATTTAGTTTGACTCGGCTCCACAGATAAAGATTATGAAAATAGCCAAGATCAGCCATTTTCAAAATGTTTGACTTTCTTATTATTTGACAGTTTGGCCAATGTTTGACCTGTTTTTATAGTACAGTGTGGTAGCCAATATGACAGATGAATTGAATCATGACAGATTAATCACACTACGCATTATTTTTGCACTGTTTTTAGTCTAGACTATGACGTTTTTTTTTTTTTATTGAGTATTGTAGAATATATGTTTTCCTTGTCTTGTCTTGTCTTGTCTTGTCTTGTCTTGTCTTGTCTTGTCTTGTCTTGTCTGTATTTTGTCTGTCTTTTTAAATGCTGGCCCTGGGAGTAATGGTCTTTTTTCATTAGGTATTAAAAAAAGGTCTTACATTGTCACTTTACTGTCATCTGGGGACCCCCAAAAATCATGTGCACAGGTTGAGAATGAGAACCACTGAATTATATGAAGATATGATTGGAAATGTGTTCCTTTTAACCCTGAGAACTGTCCTGTGTTGAGCTCAGAGCTCCATGGTGAGGTCTGTCTCATGGCTCATATGGGTTCCCCAGAAGAGAAGACTGGTTGTTGGTGCGTTCGGTTCAGCGAGGCAGAGGACCTGCCTCACAACATCCTACCTTAAATGCCATGGCACTGATGCCCCCTGCCATCTCATCTAGTAACCTTCCATCCTTCACCTGGATCAGTTCAAAGCACCGTTAATATTAATAACCGAATTAACAATGAAAAAAATATCATTTTTGATTCAAACATTTCCAATACAGTCGCGATAAATTATCAGTCAAATTTTCAGACACTTTCTTTGATTGAGAGAAAATGTGACTATATATTTTTGCACAAAGGAATGAATCATGAATTATTAATGTGAGATCAGATCAATCATTGATTGATTTGCTATACATTGACTAAATTAATGTATCTTAACTTAGAGTCTGTGGATTCTAAGCCACATAACACAAAGCACATACTTTCAACGACTAAATGCCAAATGTACACAAAGCAAGACTAAGTATACATTGATTACTAATGGGAGGAATGGACCTTTAACCACTCATGCCACATTTTAGTTTCAACCTGTTTGACAATAACATGCTTAACCCATTAAAACCTGGAAAGCATCCGTTTTTAGCGCTAGCAGATGTACAAGCTCACAGTCCATAACATGCTATTTTTGAACATCTGTGACTCAATGCAACTCATTGTTGTCATATTTCTATTTTTTACATATGATGAAAGTACAGAAGTTAAGCTTTTATACAATGTATCATTCATTGAATATATTTGAAAAATATATTTGATATCTCTGGAAGATATTTAGGAATATCTTCCCAAATAATACGTAACAATTTGGGGTTCCTCCTTGACCAAAAAAAGAACTACTGAATCTTTTGTAAGAATCGTGAAAAGGAAAAGTGGTTAAATGTCCAACACCTTCCACCTTTAGCATTAGATACACATTACAGCAGTCATCATCAGCTGTATGTCCTAAGTCGCGGAGGGTGGAGTTCACATCGGTTTGAGTAAAATGGTGACGCGTGGATTGTAGTAGCGAAAATGAAATACAAACGTAGTGTTTCATTTTCGTGTAAGCCGGGGGGGAGGGGGGGGGGCACCATTTTACTCAGAGAACTCCACACTCGCTGTTCTGAAACAGACGCCATCAAAAAGAAAACACAGCTTTTGTCATTTAGTGTCATTTAGTGTAGTGGGACCAAACGCAAAAGCAGGCAGTGTCCAACAGACAATGGATGGATGTTAAAAATGCACATTCACACCTGAAGCCATTTCTGCAAAGCACTAACAACCCACCACCAACACCAGCAAAACAACAACTTCAAACATCATGAATGTTACCTTCTCATGGGTGGGTTTGATAACATTCTCATTTAAAGTCTGTCCTAACTCTGTGGCCTATAGTTGGAGAATGAGGATGAGAGGGGGGGGGGGGAGAATATGCTTGAATAAAAATAAAAACAGGCGTTTTGACATTCACATCACAACAATGTAATAATGATGCTGAGCAAGCCTGAGGTTGCATGAGGCGACGTGCATGTGATCATTCTATTCACAACAACGCTACTGAATAAGAATGCTTCGGGGTGTTAATGGGTCATTATTCATGTGATCTGTTTGTTTGGTCATGGTGTTGTTCAGCATATGTTTTTTTTGTTTATACTTGATATAAGTATAAAGAAACTTCATAACTAATAGGGACATTGTAAATGTGTTTGTCGTTTAGGATGTCAAAAAGATAGTCTTATCTATACTTTGACATTTTCCATCGGACTGTTCTCACCCTTAAATGTAAATAACCAACTTATCTAGTAGTGAAAAATAATGTACAATTTAAATTCTGCTTTAGTTAGTTTATAATAATAAGTACCTATTAATTAAACAGATTATTTCTCTCACAGACTCACATGCACCATTACACCACAACAAAACACAAGCAAATGAACAGAACATAGAATGGTCATGCATGAATGGATAATCCATGACAAATGGATATGAGCGATGGTCACTATTATTATTATTACTAGAAGCTGGGCCAACTCGGAACAATGTAAATAGGGAATGAATGCCCCGCCCTTTAATGCAAACCCCATTATACCTGTTTTCATAGGACCCGTTTTGACCATCTGTCTGCCTGTGTCCATTTATGCCCATATATGGAGATATCTGTATCTGTCTGTCTGTCTGTCTGTCGGCGTCCATTTTATGTCCATATATGGAGATCACTGCAGTTATAGTTCTGGGTCCATTTTATGCCCATATATGGAGATATCTGTCTATCTGCGTCCATTTTATGCCCATATATGGAGTATCTGTCTGTGCCTCCAACTGTGTTGCAGACACAGTGCCGGTTCCCCCTTTAATGCAAACCTCATTATACCTGTTGTCATAGGACCCGTTTTGAACATCTGTTTGCCTGTGTCCATTTATGCCCATATATGGAGATATCTGTATCTGTCTGTCTGCGTCCATTTTATGCCCATATATGGAGATCTTTGACCATCTGTTTGCCTCTGTCCATTTATGTCCATATATGGAGATATCTGTATCTGTCTGTCTGCAATCCATTTTATGCCCATATATGGGGGCATTAATTTTATGCCCATATATGGAGAACGCGCGTGCCCGTGGGACGAACGGTTCTCGAGATACGCGGATTACATACATACATACACAATCACAGAGATTTTTTGTTGACTCATGTGGCGTACGTGATGTCAGAGCCTTTTATGAAGTGATGTCACAATGAGTCAGAGCTTTCGCCGATTTCCTCCGGAACAGCCTGATGTCAACAATCAACCCCGCATAAGGAGATTCCGAACGTTTCGCGCTGGTTCGGGAAAACCGCGCGTCGGGTCGGGTCGAGACCCGGCACTGCACTCCGTGCCGCGGCGGGGAACACGCGTGCCGAATCTGAAGCCGGTGGGACGAACGGTTCTCGAGATACGCGGATTACAGACACACACACAGACAGACAGACACACACGCAGAGACTTCTCGCATTTATAGATAGATTATCATTGTCGTCATTATCATCATCATCTGCCTAAAATGCCATTCTAATCTATCTATAAATGCGACAAATCTCTGTCTGTCTGTCTGTCTGTTTGTTTGTAATCCGCGTATCTCGAGAACCGTTCGTCCCACCGGCTTCAGATTCGGCACGCGCGTTCCCCGCCGCCGCGCGGAGTGCTGTGCCGGGCCTCGACCCGACCCGCGGTTTTCCCGAACCGGCGCGAAACTTTCGGAATCTCCTTATGCGGGGTTGATTGTTGACATCAGGCTGTTCCGGAGGAAATCGGCGCAAGCGCTGACTCATAGTGACATCACTCATAAAAGGCTCTGACATCACGTACGCCACATGAGTCAACAAAAAATCTCTGTGAGTGTGTATGTATGTATGTAATCCGCGTATCTCGAGAACCGTTCGTCCCACGGGCACGCGCGTTCTCCATATATGGGCATAAAACAAACAGATGGTCAAAGATCTCCATATATGGGCATAAAATGGACGCAGACAGACAGATACAGATATCTCCATATATGGGCATAAATGGACACAGGCAAACAGATGTTCAAAGATCTCCATATATGGGCATAAAATGGACGCAGACAGACAGATACAGATATCTCCATATATGGGCATAAATGGACACAGGCAAACAGATGTTCAAAACGGGTCCTATGACAACAGGTATAATGAGGTTTGCAAAGGCTCCGACATCACGTACGCCACATGAGTCAACAAAAAATCTCTGAGTGTGTATGTATGTATGTAATCCGCGTATCTCGAGAACCGTTCGTCCCACGGGCACGCGCGTTCTCCATATATGGGCATAAAATGAATGCCCCCATATATGGGCATAAAATGGATTGCAGACAGACAGATACAGATATCTCCATATATGGACATAAATGGACAGAGGCAAACAGATGGTCAAAGATCTCCATATATGGGCATAAAATGGACGCAGACAGACAGATACAGATATCTCCATATATGGGCATAAATGGACACAGGCAAACAGATGTTCAAAACGGGTCCTATGACAACAGGTATAATGAGGTTTGCATTAAAGGGGGAACCGGCACTGTGTCTGCAACACAGTTGGAGGCACAGACAGATACTCCATATATGGGCATACAATGGACGCAGATAGACAGATATCTCCATATCTGGGCATAAAATGGACCCAGAACTATAACTGCAGTGATCTCCATATATGGACATAAAATGGACGCCGACAGACAGACAGATACAGATATCTCCATATATGGGCATAAATGGACACAGGCAGACAGATGGTCAAAACGGGTCCTAAAGGGCGGGGCATTCATTCCCTATTTACATTGTTCCGAGTTGGCCAGGTCGCCGACTAGACGCTGGGCCGCCCGAAGGGCGGCCCAGCTTCTAGTACAATAGAATACTTCTACACACTATAGAAAAAAGCTGTTGTGTCAGAAGAAAGAACCTGTCTGAGAGAAATAAACTCTGCTGCTTTGTTCCTAAGGTCTGATGAGGAGAATCCTAACCTCGTAACCCAGTTTTTATCTCCATTTTACAAAGAGATCAAGTCTGGAAAATAAAGGCAGCTGGAAGTGTCTGAAGAGCTATCTAGCTTTTTATATGTGTGCTTCTAACTACATTAATTTCTACATAGAGAAAGGGGGTTCAACACCATTGTCTTAGAGATTATCCATCGATTTAAGGTGCGGGTGCCAGCTCAATGAAAGTCCCTAGTCAACCAGGTTAGAATGTGTATTAATTATGTTAAACAAAAACAAAAAACGGACGGCACGGTACATGAACAAAATAAAGGAGAAAAAAAAGTGATGCTCAACATGAGCCATGCTTTACCGGCTCTGGAGGAGCTTTATAACCCTTTAACTAGATCCAGTGAAGGCAGAGAGAAGTTGGAAAAGTAACAATAGTTCATTCCACTGCAATATTCACAGAAAGCCGTGCACATAAGAATAAAGGAACAGTTTCAGTTGAAACATGGCAGAAGTTTCTTTGTCCACATTACACAACAGACGGGGAGGGGAGATTATCAACACAGCTTTCCGACAACTCAAGTCCAGTGTTAATTTCGTTGACTAAAACTATGGCGAAACCTTTTCGTCGACTAGGTTTTTTCACAGACAAAGACTCTAAAGAACTGGTCACCTTTGGATTTGACCCGTTTGGTGAAAATTATGAAACTTCAACTACTAGCATGAGAATGAGTAGTTTTTCATTTTTGTGTTAACTATTCCTTTGAGTCTTAAAATGTCAAGTTTAACCTACAAGAGATTTTTAAAAAAAGGCAAAATAGAAAATCACGTAATAGCACATAGATATAGTAAAGTAATAATATACTGAGGGTTCATATCAGGCATAAAACCTAAAGAGAACGTTTTTTAATAAAATGGTCCATACCTTCAAGGTTGCTTGGTTTGCCAGTTTAGCAGTCTGTAAAAAGAGAACAAATTATAAATGCATTTATGGATTCCCTTTCAATACGTCCAAAATGATTACATTATTCAACTCTCAGTCCCACAAAACTTGTATTCTATTAAAACAAATACTTACATTATCTTTTGCAACATTAGCGAACTTGCTGGCACCAACTGTGAAACTGCTCCAACCCTGGAAAGGCAAACAAACAATACGTGAAATCCAAATGTTTCACCCAAATTGAGACTGAACTGACTAACAAAATATAAAATGTCATGACAGAAAAAAAGTCCTAATCTGTGCTTTGTGAAACAGCGTGAAAGGAGCCCTCCACACACGCTAGCGCTGTTTCATAAGCAATTAGGACAATATGTACAATTATGGTGTTTTGGTAGCCATACAGCCAACCAGTCGAAGAAATCTTTTATGAAATATGAGAGATCATCAGGATTTTCCTGTAGATTGAGCATGTATTCCATAACTAGTTTGACCTCTTTAATATTAAAAATAACTAATAACTGAAAATAGGCTTATAGATTGCCTATTTCAGTGCATGTTCATGAAGAAATGCTGGCTTATATTGAATAATCCAAATTACTGAAATCAGTCAGAGAAATGTAATCCATGCGGATGTGTTATGAGAGTGGGGGAAATCTCGCTCTTTCGAAAGACCATCATTTCGACAACGGAGCGTCGGGAGGGTTGGCGACTCACCCCACAGAGCTTAGGGTAAGGGTTACCGGTAGGTTTGGGGGTCGAAAAGATGACAGCGAAACGCTCCCATGAGAGTGTGACACTTACTGAATAAATAGAGGACATGGCATTGTTCAGGAAATCCTCGTCTTTCTTCTCCGGCGTCACCGTGTTGCCAAAACCAACATACCGGTTGTCCTGATTCCCACTGTAACCCCCACCACTGTAGAGAGATGGACAAAAATAAGAATGCAATGAGGGAGCTGGTATTTGCTCTACCGGCTCTGGGGGTGCTTTAGTTTATAACCCATTAACTAGATTCAGTGAAGGCAGAGAGAAGTTAGAAAAGTAACAGAGGTCATTCCACCGCAATATCCTCAGAAAGCTGTGCACATAATACCATAATAAAGGAATAGTTCCAGCTGAAACATGGGTGAACTTTCTTTGTCCACATGACCAGGGGTCATGGCTGCGACATACTAAAAGCCTAAACCGCTTGTGCTTAGTTATAACCACACCCTGCTTCTGTGGCCAACGTGGAAGTGCCTTAGGCCTAGAATTATTGAAAGCAGTGGTTCTCAACCTGTGGGTCGGGGGGGTCCCCAGATGATTAGCTTAATTATGTGCATCATTGTTTTCTCACTCAACTGTAAACAAACCGACAAAGTTTAAGTGTATAGATGGTATCTGCATATTTCTAAACTGACAATTTATGGACTTTTTAATTAGTACCTCTAAAATGACAAGTTAAACATTGGCGAAAATGTCAAATATGAGATGCAGAAATTGTGAAAATAGCAGATCTACATGCTCACAACGCGAGTTGTGAGCATGTAGATCTGGGGGGGGGGGGGTCCCCCAGTTAAAATATGATTATTTTGGGGGTCGCGGCCTGAAAAGGTTGAGAACCACATTAAAGGACAGGTCTGTAACTCAGAGTGAACACATGGAACCAAATGGACCAGGGGGGTCCATTTGGTTCCACTCTCTCAAAACCAACATACCGATTATCCTGCTTCCCACTGTGACCCTCAACACTGCAGAGAAAAAATGATGCAATGAGGGACAATCCATTTAAATATGCTTCAGTCTGAAATACAACGGGACGGAGCCTACGAGGTACAGGGCTGTTTCCCCTCTCCCCTCATGTAAATGTTCCCTCTCACACCAAGGGGGAACTGGTGCCAGAACGCCCTGCAGCGTGTGAAGAAAGAACGTGCGCACTAAGCTCTCACCTCTGATAAGAGTTCACGTCATCACTCAGCCAGTCTTCAAAGGCCTTATCTCCGGGTTTGGAGGAGTTCTGGCCAGGACCTCCGGAGCTAAAGAGAGAATTGATTCATGTTTCATTCACTGTTTTTATGCATTTTGATATTGAACAACACTACTAAATTAATATTACTACCGGTAATTAGTAATTACTAATTACTAATACGTAATATTGTACATGAGTTTAGGCCTAGAATTACTGAATGCTTTAACTATTGAAAAATAGCAGATATACAAGCTCACAGCGCGGCACCGAGTGCCGCGCTGCGAGCTTGTAGATCTGAAAAAAATATATCTCTTTAAAATACATTTGCAAAAACATACATACATTTGTAACTCAAATATTTGCTTCTGGGGGGTCCCTTATACAATATTTTAAGATGGGGGGGGGGGGGGTCCCTGGAACAACACATTTTGAGATGGGGGTCCATGGCCAAATACATGTAATTTTGGGGGTCCTTGGCATGAAACATTTTGAGAACATTTTGAGAACCACTGACAGAAACATATATATATATTTATTTTTAAACCTTTTTTTAAACCCTAAAGGACATTTCAAGATTTGCTAAAAAATTCAAGATTTTTAAAAAATAGCGGTGCCGCGCTGTGAGCTTGTATATCTGCTATTTTTTCATATTTAAAGCATAAAATATTGCGTAATAATGTGTTCAGGCCTAAATGGGTTAAAAATTTTAAATAAAAAGTAAAATGTGTATGAAATTCCCTGCAGCCTAGTTACCGATGAGAGGACGACAGGCTGGTCCTGGGCTGCGGAGAAGTCCAGTTCTGGGCAGAAGACGTCTCAATGGACCACTCTTTACCCTCAGCCTCCGTTGCAACCTGTCATCAACAAGACAGAAAGTAGATCGGCTTACACAGGGAAGCTGTCAGAACCTACGCTAAAACATCCGGGACAACGCTCCACACGTCCCAGACTCTTCTCCCTTCTGGCTCCCAAACTGTGAAACGAATTCCCCCATTGCAGTTCGAACTGCAGACTCACTCCAAATCTTCTGCCGTAACCTAAAGACTCACCTCTTCAGACTCCACCTTTGCCGCAGTTAAAAAGTAATTTAGACAGCATTTTATGTGTAGACAGATGCCAGGTCATTGTTGATCTGGCATCCTATAGTGTGTAATGTACAGTTCTAGTTTATTTTATTTAATATTATACTTTAGACTGATAAGTTCTTGGTTTACCTACAATCCTTTCAATACATTTGATGTATTACCTCGTGTTTTTCTTGCTTACTGTAAATTGCTCTGGATTAATTGCTAAAGTAAATGCCTAAATTGTACATTGTAAATTTGTTATGTAGATGAAACGGTATGAATTTATTAAGGATATAGTACAGTAGCCGCCAACAGATTGCTCCACTGTTGTGCTCCGCAGTCTTGAATCAAAGGGAAATGTAAGGAAGGTGTGTAGCAACTCATAATGTAATAAGGGCTCATAATGTAATAAGGGCTCATAATGTAATAAAAAAATAATAATAAAAACTCATAATGTAATAATCAGCTCATAATGTAATAAAAAACGAGCGCATAACGTAATAGCAGATTTTTCAATAATGTAATAATGTAATAATGTGTTACATTAAGAACCTCCACATAGGAGGCTCATAACGTAATAAAACTTCATAATGTAATAATGTATTTTTATTACATTATGAGCTGATTATTACATTATGAGCTTTTATTACATTTTAATTATTACATTATTCGCTCGGTATTTATTACATTGTGAGTTTTTATTACATTTTTTATTACATTATGAGCCATTATTACCTTATTGGTTGCGGGTAACACACCTTGCCAACTTTGTTGATGAAGAATGGAGCAACTATCTGCTAAGCATGCAGCAAATTAATACAGGGATCATTTAAAGGGACTACACCATGAATTTACATTTTTTCAATTTTTATGTATTTCTTTGGTGTCCCACCAGCACGTTCTATCCTCACAAAGTCCTATTTCTGACCATTGTGTCTTTCTGAGTTTATGGGCAGATCTATGTAAGCAGGTCTCAGAACGGGCTGTCTGATTTTAGGTCAGATTGTGACAGCACAATCAGGACCTACTGCTACTGCTGTGCTGAGTGGGGGTTGGGGGTTGGGGAGGGGTGGGCAGGCCTGAGAAGGAGGCAGGAGGAGCTAGGAGAGGGTTGGGGAGGGGTGGGCAGGCCTGCTGAGCAGGAGGTGGGGAGGAGTGTGGGGCCAAAACTGGCACAATAGCGCAGTCCTCCCTCCCACTCAGGACAAGGTGGTACCGTGGTACTGCAGCAGAAAATGCTCTGAAAGACAGGCAGAAATGACAGGGGCTCTGTATTCAGGAGTGGTAATTTAGCCTCAAACCTTTTGAAAAACGTTTTTGGGACACAAACAATGTTATCCTGCGCAGAATGTGCAGGCAGCTTCCGGTGCCGCAGCCGAGAGTGATCTACAAGTTCACAACGGTTGCATCTGCGACGCGACGTGAACTTGTATGTCTGCTGTTAACCAGAAGTGTCCCGCAAATAATGCTACAGTAAATTCTTGTGGAAACAGGTGGATATAAATTATTTTTAAATGCATGGTGTAAAACCATTAACTGTACAAAGAGCATCCGCAATGTTCAACGTACAGTTCATGATTGTATCGACACTGGGTGTAGATGCAACATTGATAATATCCCCATGTGGTCAGTATGGGTTAGTCTGCCATTGCTAGTTCTGGGCCACTTTGCCGAAGGTCATGGGGACCATTATGTAAGCCTTGATGGACCAGTCACACACTTCGAAGTGGTGCGCTCTCCTCTGCTTCCTGGACTCGTTGAATCAAGTGTGTGACTGGTCTTTGTACAGTTAAATGATCCCCATATATGTACCTGTAATTGCTGGACTATAAGCCGCAACTGAATATAAGCCGCAGCAACTAAATTCAGAACAAAAAAACAAATGGTTACATATATAAGCCGCACCTGACTGTAAGCCGCAGGTGTCCTTCCTGCTTCTTGCTAGAGCGCCCCTGGTGGCCATTAGCTGTAAAAATCTATATATAAATCCTTGTTAAAGACCATTGTATAACTAACTAACCGGCCGTTAACTGTAAAAATCTCTATATAAGCCGCACCGTTGTATAAGCCGCAGGGTTCAAAACATGGGGAAAAAGCTGCGGCTTATAGTCCGGCAATTACGGTATTCATTTGCTGCATGTTTAGCTTTAGTTGCTCCATTCTTCATCAACAAAGTTGGCAGGGTGTGTAGCAACCAATAATGTAATGTAAATGATTCATAATGTAATAATAGCTCATAATGTAATAAAAAATGTAATGAAAACTCATAATGTAGTAATCAGCTCATAATGTAATAAAAAACGAGCGCATAATGTAATAATTAAAATGTAATAAAAGCTCATAATGTAACAATCAGCTCATAATGTAATAAAAATACATTATTACATTATGAAGTTTTATTACATTATGAGCCTCCTATGTGGAGGTTCTTAACACATGGGCTGCTAAGGTTTATAACATTTATAGCTGTTGCTGCTGCCACCATTGACTTACGCTTTGTTTTGACGTGCCTCGCAAGCTTCGTGCGTGTGCACGTGCGTGTCCAGAGAAGATTGAGGAGGATAATCCATTTGTTTACAAACGCTCGCGAAACTAAAATCCAAAAATCGCGGTAAAATCGCGGTAAAGTGTCGCCGTGAAAACAACCAGCTCTCTGCTTCCATGGGGCTGTTTTCATGTCATTCTGAGATAAAGCCGCTCTAATGTTTCAAAGTAGAATGTAAAGCATGATAAGTCCTTCCGTGATGTCTTCCCCAGAGGGGCTGCCTTCACTGACTGGGTGACGTAATGGACTCAGGTTATGCAAAGGGCAGCTGCAGTCTCAAAAAGTTAACTGTTTGTTGCCTCGTCTGTGGACGATATAACTTCCTGTGGCAGGGGGACACCTAGTGGCCATAACTCGTCCCTGAACGAGTTTGGCTCCCCAGGTGTTAATGTAACACATTATTACATTATTGAAAAATCTGTTATTACGTTATGCGCTTGTTTTTGAGCGGTGGTCACAACGCTCCTATACGTGGCGGTGTGTGTGGGTATGTATGTCTGTCTGTATGCGTGTCTGTAGCCTGCAGAACCTTTTATGACCACACATGTTAAGGGAGGGGCGCTGTTGTTCAGGATAGGCCAGGCACACTCACACACAAACGGCCAGGCCAGGCCAGGTGCACGTGCACGTGCACACACACACACACACACACACACACACACACACACACACACACACACACACACACACTCTATTGGTGAGCAAGTGTGGCTCTCTCACTCAATCAATTCAATTCAAAAATTCAATTCAATTCAATTCAAATTTTTAATTTAATTGAATTCAAACACACACACACACACACACACACACACACACACACACACACACACACACACACACACACACACACACACACACACACACACACAGGGGGAAGGGTGGGTCAGCAAGTTCCTCCCCCCCCCCCCACCCCCCACACACACACACACGGGGGAAGGGTGTGCCCCCCCCCCCCCCCCCCGATTATTACATTATGAGTTTTTAATTACATTTTTTTTATTACATTATGAGCCCTTATTACATTATGAGTCATTATTACATTATGAGTTGCTACAAGGTGTGTGACGTTTCTCACCTTGTCCCTGAACAGAGCAGCGGGTTTGCTGTTGTATTTCTCCTGCAATCCCCAAGTGGGATCGTAGTCATCTTGTTGTTCAAGGAACTGGCGGAATTTTCCGTTCCCTCCCGCTTTCATCTTCTCCAGCTCTAGATCCTTCCACTTGTCCATGGTGACGGATCGAACGAAACTAATGTGAGAAGAGGTCAAGAATTTAATCTCTGATTGCCTTATTATAAATGCTAATAACTTGACATGAGTTAAAATGTAACGGTTTGAGCATTGAAAATATATGACCCCATATAAAATAGGTACCTGAGATGTACTCCCAGGCCCCTGTGCTTGCCAGAGCACTCCAGACAGATCCAGATGCCATACGTCACACTGACCCATTGAGGGTTGAACGCTCCACACTCGAAACAAAGCTGAAAAAGAACGTGTCATTCCAAATGATTAGTTAGTACATATATCAGATGGGCATTTTGGGGTGGAAAACACACAGCAGTAAAGATTTTTAAAAATGGTCTAGATTATTTTTGGTAGAGAATATCTAGAAGCAGTATGATGATGCATTTAACAGGGTGGTTCCCACACATTTTTACCAATTAATTTCTTCAGAATATTTAACGCAATTTCCAGGACTATATAACAATAATTCAGCTCAATAACAGGTTGCTTACTCCTATGCACAATGCCCAAAGACAGGTAGTGTATGCCAGTGGTTCTCGACCTTTTCAGGCCGTGACCCCCGAAATAATCATGTTTTAACTGGGGACCCCCCACCCTGACGAGCACTAAGAGTTGAGGAATTAGTCCCCCCAGGAATCCGCGGAGAAAAATGCTTTATTCCGCGGAGAACAATCCTGATTCTGCGGAATTCTGTGGTGAACAATTCTTGATTCCGCGGACATTAATAAACAACCTAAAATGACCAGTTATCAAGCTAAAAATGATATAGTTCTAATAATCAAGTAAAACCCTTCATGAAATAGCTACAATTAATTGTAATTAGTGGTTAGAATAATCAAATAATCATTTTTGAGAATAAAAATCTAATATTAAATCTATTATTTTTTTAATTGTTATTGTTTTTAATAATTACTTTCTGTTGCAAAGACTATATTGTCATGCAAATTAACCAATGCTCATAGTAACCACATTTTAGAGGATAGCCTACCTACTACCTAGTATGGGTGTAATATTTATTTATTCTCTTCTGTATTAGCATTGTTATTGCCAGGACCATTATAGAGGCAGAGAGGAACTATAGATCAGGACACAGTTTCTGTCAGGAACGAATGTGGGACCGGACCAATACAGCGTCAGTGCAGCGTGATTATAGATCCAACTGGGAAAGATGGATAACCACGCCCCGGACTCATTTTTGAAGCTTGTGATTGGCTGAACCGGACGTAGGGAGCGCTCCGTTGTAGTCACTTGGACCGCGCGAGGTGCACGGTACCCAATTATCATGGCGTTTATCGTGCGCTTGCCCAGGCCTTACGGCCTGGGCATAAATATAACGATTGCATTCACCACGGCCGCTCTTCGCGGCCACTCGCGCCTGCGGCGCTCGGGGGCGAAGAGCAGGACCAAGGTCCGCTGGCCTTCGCGCCGCTTGCAGTGTCGTGGACAATAACTGTGAAAACGAGCGCTCTATGCCGTTTCCATCCATCTTTCCCAGTTGGATCCATAATCACGCAGTACAACTAGCAGGAGGAAGCTAAGCTATTCCCCAGGCTCTGTATGAAGTGGCCACTTGCCAGACCATGTACACATTGTTTTATAATAGTAGTAATGACTACTCCCGCCGCTCTGCTGCCACTCGCGACCGCTATTCCGCGGACGTCAGAAAAGTCCGCGAACGGCCGAGAAATCCGCGGGTGGTCGCGAATTCCGCGAAAAATTCTGCGATCGCGGAATCGCGGATTCCTGGGGGGACTAAGGAATTTTGTATAACACGGTTCTATTGTGAAAATAGCTGATCTCCATGCTCACAACGCCTCGCAACGGCTATTTTCACAATTTCTGCCTCTAATATTTGACAATTTGGCCCATGTTTAATTAACAAAATCAATAACCAAAGACAATGCATAGCTATTTTGCATAATACAATGCATAATATTTTTCTAATTTCAAAATATTTCCAGGAATTTCATGACCGTGGGAACCCTGATTTAATAATTATCAACACAGCAAATACTTGAAAAGCCTAGTCTACTCCTAGGTTTCCCTCAGCTTAGTATAGCTTACATTGTTTTCCTCATTCGTTCTCACTTCCTTCAGAACTCTTCTGGTCCTTGGACTTGCCATTTTGTCCCAAACTGAAAGACATAATCACCAAACAAATATTACAGGTGTTGCATGTACTGGGTAGCCTCTACAATACACAGCGTTAGAATAGAGGCGGAAGTGCCTCAGGAGGAGGTAAAGCGCCTGCTTGGGAACCGGAAGGTTCACAGTTCAATCCCAGGCTCCCCTAGAGTTAATGTCCAAGTGTCCTTGAGCAAGACATGGTCCTAGTGAGCAGGTTGGTGCCTTGCATGGTTTCCTCAGCCATAGGTGTGTGAATGGGTGATTGTAAAGCGCATTGGATAATAGCGCTAAATAAATGCACCATTTACTAATAAGGATGCCAACGATGTAAAACATTGCATAAACTAGATTTTTCAGAAAAGAGACAAACCTGCATAGGAGAACTAGAACAGGGGAAATAAGAATATGTATGACATATGGTGAAACAGTTTGAGTTTGTGGCGCAGGCACCCTTATGCGGGCATTAACAGGAGAACTCAAAGCTATCCTAGCTGCCCAGGAGGAGGCTAGCCAACATGAAAGACAGGTAGCATCAAGGAGGAGTTGAACGACCCAGGAACCAGGATCATCATCCCTGCGCGAAGACATCACCTCGCCGGACCCTCACCTCTAACCCTGGACTCATAAAGTTATGGCAGTTAACAGACGGTTAAGGGGGAGGTCTCAAGGTTAACAGGCTGAGGGGTCTCAATTCAAAAGCAACTCTTATCTATATACATCTATATATAACACCAAAATAATACACTCAACTACCCACCGCCCTCCTCTAGAAATACATTATAAGATGCTGTGTGGACGGGAATAAAAGGTGAATGACCGTGACGTGACAAAGACACTTGAGCAAGGACCATAAATGTCGCCACAAAACGCTGAGGAGCCTCTTCAAAAAGACGTGGGCAGCTTTATCTGGGGGAAAGGCTAGAAGGACGGGTCGAGACCTGAGGGTGATTACCTCACCTGGTGGTCACTGATTGACCTGAGTGGGCTTCTAAGGGTCCAGCGGTGTCTAGAGATTATCACCAACAGACCACAAACTCAACCTGCCTTCTATTGTCAGACAAATGGCAGGTCAGTCAGGCTCTCCCAACGCACATTGTATTGTGATTTGTGAAACTATGTATTTACTGTATATCAGACAGGAGGATATAGCTAATTTTAATTACATTTTAGAGCAGGGGTCCCCTAGGGGTTCCTCAGAGTTACAACAGTTCACTTGAACTCTAGAATTCTGAGGGGAACATTAGAGAGAAAATAGTGAAATAGCCCGCAACGCTGTGAGGCATTGTGGCTTGTAGGTCTACTATTTTCGGGGGGAAAAAGATTTCTACGTGTTGAGGGTTTACACATTAACATGAATCCAACACAAAAATGATACACATTGACAATGCTGTCAAACAAGTCTATGGAGCTATCTATGAAAACATTTAATCTGCAACACAATTGTATAGTATGTAGTGGGGAATCTGGGGATCTCTCTCTGCTTCATCTCTCTCTCAGATATGGGATCCTTGGTCTGAAAAACGTTGAAGTCCCCTGATTTTCCACACTGTGGAAGACAGGGATCATGTCATGAGACTCATCGTTCTATCATGGGTCACTCGCTGGAACTCTGAATAATACCATACGGTGCGAAATGTGTCTTTAAGTCTTTTTCTCCTTGCAGAAGCAAGGAGAAAACAAACGCTTCTTTGGATTGCAACGCTGATCCTCCCCACAACATTTACTCTGAATAATGGGATTAGTGAGCTGCAGCACACATATTCTCTGATGGCTTTGTTGGCACCATCCTGGCAGTGATGGACGCACGCTTTGCACACTTTGTCAACATCAAAACGGCAAACAGCAAAAGATTGCAACAACAGCATATCTCTGACAGCTCTGTCACTGTAGTGGCTGGTATGCACTGAAAGAGGGAATGCGTGTAATATTGGTGTCAGAGGCCAACCGCCTGTATAATCAGCTGCTGATGCCGTGTC
Organism: Nannobrachium achirus; assembly: GCF_963921795.1. Lineage (NCBI taxonomy): Eukaryota > Metazoa > Chordata > Actinopteri > Myctophiformes > Myctophidae > Nannobrachium > Nannobrachium achirus. The sequence continues at coordinate 29,238,184 of NC_137815.1, forward strand.
CAATCAATGACAGCAGCACGTCAAAAGATGGATCCCCGAGAGGTTGTTGGTTCGAATCCCCCGTGGTGCAGTCGGCTTTGTTTGTCTGGCATCTGTGCGAAACACAATTGGCTTGTGTTCGGGGGAGGGAAGCCGGGCCGGTGAGGAGAGTGATAATTATCACTCCATGTTTTCATACGGACTGGGGCGGCGACTGTCAGCAGGGAGTGTTGGAGGGAATAACCTCGCCAGCCTGGTGATCGTTAACAACGGGCGGTTTGATCCGGTCTAGGCGGAAACCACAAGCCGAAGAAGCGACGTCGCTTTGTTTTGGTTCCCTCCGTTTGTTTCCCAAATCCCTATTAAAATGCTCGAGTAGCCTAGTGTAGTCTTGCCAGTCGCTACGAGTTGGAATAAAAGATGCATGTCCCAAACACATTTTTCAAAAGCAAAACTACGCCGCATCAAGGAGTTTATTAGGTAGGCCCTAAAATTATGTCCTTGAGCGCAGGGAAATTATTTGGGGTTAAAACTGAATCCGGTTTGATAGTTGCGGCAAATTGTAGTCCTTTGAGTACTACAACATGACGTAAAGTAGTTTCCTCTCCCGACCGGATCAAACCTCGAAAAGTGAATCGATCTTTTCTATACTATGGGGGGAAGGAGTAGGACAAAGGCTCAACGTCATCCCGGTGGGGGCTCCTCACTGGCAGGTGAGTCAGTAGGACACAACAGCAGTGACAACTGAGAAATGTGTGTGGAGAGGAACTAATTGGCATATTACCGACTAAAATTGGGTAGAAAAAGAAAATAATTGGCTGCTCTAAATTTTAAAAAGAAGGGAAAAAAAAGAAAAGGCTTCCTTAAAATCTAACACCATCGTACCCTGGAGTGCATCTGTTGACCAGCTCTTCAACTGAGCTATGATGCTTTCCCAGTTTTAATGGGTTAAAAAAAACATCAGCTACAAAGACTTGAACAAAAATAATGTACATCTGTAAACATCTATGCCAGAATGTTTTAGTATGGGTTATTTGATTTGACCAACCATAAAAACAGAGCTTTTTTTTTCTTCTTCTTTTTTAAGTTTTTAGATTTTATAGTAATCAAAAAGTAACAAATCACATTAAAGGGGAAGACCACCCATTTTCAATATTGAACTATATGTCATTAATATACCTTAGAGGAGTTGTGTGGAAATTAAAAAAAAGTTCCCCCTCTTCTTCTGTGTTGCCTAGAACTGGAGGATTGATTTTGGAGTTAGTATTGCAAATCACAACTTGATGACATCACACATTGTACTTTACAATACAAACCCCAAAATCAATCCTCCAGTTCTAGGCAAAACAGAAGAGGGGGAACTTTTTTTTTATTATTTCCACACAACTCCTCTAAGGTATATTAATGACATAGTTCAATATTGAAAATGGGTGGTATTCCCCTTTAAGGATTTAACAATTGTTTAGCAATGCGAAGGATTACACAAATGACATGATGGAACTTTTAGTAATAAGTAGACCTATACCACAAAAAGTGCCATGTAAGTTTGTGTTCTGTTAAAACTGATTCAGTTTCTAACCTTCAATCAATCGCATTGATTCATTGATTGATTGAATACTTTATTAGTCAGAAATGTAAACAGCATGAGGTAAAGTCTGACATTTTAGGCTAAAAGGATAACGGTAATACCGGTTTCCATTATGGTGTTACATCAACATAGCATAAAAATAACACATAATACATGTCATCAACAAATAAAAAACACTATTATAAAGGCAAAAAGGGAAACATGTCAGCAGTGAATGACAGCTCCTTTCTATGAGAAAATTAGGTTGACATCACTGATGCCATGTAGTGCCAAGCTGGCAGTCAAAAAGAACAGCTATTTGATTTGAGTCATCATCACCATGGTGGCAAAAGCAAAACCAAACTCCAAGAAAGACCACAACCCTCTCTGTGTGTGGATCAACACGGATCTGATACTGATACAATTAATTAATGCTTCAAAACGAACCTAAAACCAAATTCAAAGCACTGGTGAGCTTGTAGATCGGCTATTTTCACCACTATAGTAGCCGGTGCAACAAAAAAAACATGCTAACCTGTTGTTACAATGTTGATCATGAATGAATGAATGGTTAAAACTAAAGATCACTAGTCAAAACAAAATTCCGATTTAAAACGATAGCAGACTTTTTGCAGTCACATTGTATTATTATCCACACTACAGTGAATATCGGACAACATGTACAGTCAGTTAGCCGGTAAAACCTCGATATTTCGACGACACATTAGTCCGACTCAGAGTTAGGTTTAGGCATAGTTATTTAGTTTTACGGAGTTTAGGGTTGGGTTTAGGCATACTAGTATCATTCACCAGGTTAACAATCAGCAGGCTAGCATTCACCAGCGTCGGCAGGTTAGTTTTTCACCAGGTTAGCATTCACCAGCGTCGGACGAATGAGACGTCGACAATGTACAGTCAGGTTAGCTCAGTGTTAGCCGAGCAGCAGAGCTAACATGCTAACTCCATTTACCTTCTCACAGCTCTGTGCTCTGCAGGGCGTTTGGATGAAGAGCTTCTGGTCACAGAGATGTGATGTCCTGTCAGCCGTGGAAGGGACAGCGGCTGTTAGAATGTGATAAATGAACCCCTAGGGGACTGACAGAACACTAATAAATTACTATTCTATGGATGCTGATATTAAACACCGGCGGCCATGTTTCTGTTTCTGTCTGTTGTCTACGTTGGCAATGCAATGCATTCTGGGAGTTCTTCCTTTTTGCCCTAAGCTAGATGCAGAATAGATATTCCAAGACCCAAATTTAAAGCCTGGTGACGCGAGATAGATAGATAGATAGATAGATACCTTTATTATCCCAAGGGGGAAATTTAGTTGTCCAGTTGTAGCACAGCAGTATACAGTTATTTACAAAGTTACAGAGAAGTAGGAAAAAATAGATAAGAGTAAAAACAAGAGCAGTACAGTACCAAAAAAGAGAAGGTGCATCAATAGAGGGGGCGAATTAAATATAAGTAAAGTGTCTTACAAAAAGAGACCAAAGCAGTCAATGCTAGTTAGTGCAACAAGTATCTCACTGTCATTGTTAAACAAGACACATACTCAGAAACTACCAACACAACCTAATAGTGCAATGTCGAAAAACAGTGCGAAAAAAACAACAGAAACAGCTCAGAGCAGAAGAAACTAGGCAGCGTGTCACCGCAAGATGCACATGAGCACTCTCCCTGGAAGGTCCTTAGAGGTCAAAGTCAATACAGCAATAGTTCCAACTTAATAGTGCAAAGTCAAAAAAAAAAAAAACAGTGCGAAAAAACAAAACAATAACAGCTCAGAGAAGAAGAAACTAGGAAGCATGTCACCACAAGACGCACATGAGCACTTTCCCTGGAAGGTCCTTAGAGGTCAAAGTCAATACAGCAATAGTTCCGTCAGTCTAAGTTAGGAAGGAAGTCCTTTTCATTCATCCGTTATGTGTCTCGTTGTACAGCTTAAGGGCAGCCGGTACAAAAGATTTTCCTAATCTCTCGCATCTCCGTCCTGGGTAGGCAAATCGGTCGTTTCCTCTCTTACTCCAGTAGCTGGTGATCTCAAGATGGAGGGGGTGGGAGGAGTTCTCCAAGATGGAGTCCAGCTTCCTCGCTGATCGCACCCTGGTTACTTCCTCCACCCCCTGCAGAGAGGACCCAACGACAGAGCCTGCTTTCCTCACCAGTCTGTTTAGGTTTAACGTGTCACCTGCTCTGTTGTTGCCACCCCAGCATGTTATACCAAAGAAGAGGACACTTGCCATGACAGACTGGTAGAACATCTGTAACATCCTTTTGCACACACCAAACGATCTCAGTCTTCTCAGGAGGAACAGCCTGCTTTTCCCCTTGCTGTGAATCGCCTGCGCGTTGTCCGACCAGTCCAGTGAACTATTCCGGTGTACTCCGAGGAATTTGTAGTTATCCACGAACTCAACCACCTCTCCGTTAATGGTGCTTGGCACCGGGGGGACTCTCTTGGAAGTACGGAAGTCCACCACCATCTCCTTGGTCTTGCTTGAGTTGAGCCTGAGATGGTTAGCCTCGCTCCACTGCACAAAGTCCCTAACCACACCATCGTGCTCAGCCGTGTTGTTACCCACATTTAGAGTGAACATTTTTAACTCAAGTCCCGGTCAAAGAAAAGGTCACTTATTTGGTAACCATTGTCCAGAATGAAGGTTCACGGTGTACTGAAAACTTTGATGTAATTGTTGAGAAAACAAGGAAAAGGCTTAATCAGTGGCTACAAAGAGATTTATCATTAAAAGGGCGAGTCCTATATAGCCTAGTCCTGGCTGTGTTTTTACAAATAAGAAATGAGACACAGAGAGCATCCCCCACCAAATGAGAGATTCCTCGACTTAGAATGCAACTTGGAATGGGTATGGGGAGCAAATGTGAATACATGTTGGACATTTCTAGTAGGATGGGGAGCCCGGAGATCCTTTTCGGGCCTTCTACCACTAGAGAGGGGCCCTCCAGTCATTGGAGGATTTACACCCCTCTCCCACCAACAGGGACTTGAGGCAAGGAGAACGAGCCTCTATCTTTGGAGTCAATTTTTGTTTTTGAGCGGTGGTCACACCGTCTCCATAGCGTGGCCGTGTGTGTAGGTATGTTTGTTTGTTTGTTTGTATGTGGGTGGGTGGGTGGGTCTGTATGTAGCCTCAAGCCTGTGGTGTAGTACCTTTTCTGACCACACATGTTAAGGGAGGGGCGCTGTTTTCAGGCCAGGCCAGGCACACACACACACGCGCACACACACACACACACACACACACACACACACACAGGGGGGAAGGGGGGGGGGGAGCGGGGGGGGGGGGGGGGGGGTAAAACCACCGCTCAGTTCACACGGGTGTGATTTTTTATTTTGTTTATTGTGTGTGTGTGTGTGTGTGTGTGTGTGTGTGTGTGTGTGTGTGTGTGTGTGTGTGTGTGTGTGTGTGTGTGTGTGTTTTGGTAATAATATTATCTGTGTAAATCAGTTACTTGACAGGAATGGCGTATTGTTAAGTTACTATGAATTCCTTGGTACCTTTGGCATTCCTGTTACCCCAAAGGAGTATGCAACTGTATGACATTACTTGATCCTGTAGAAACCCTGGTGGGTAGTGTCTGCCTGTCACCAAATGTTAAAAATGCCAACCGGAACATAAGGGCTTTGTTCCAGAGAGATATTATTAGTACACCTTATGTAATATCCTATTGGTCCAGATTTGTAGATAACTTGAACTGGAAAGTTATTTGGAATCTTCCATACAAATATCTTCTTACCAACAAAGTGAGGGAAGTCTCTTTTAAAATGTTACATAATGTACTATCCTACAAGTCACTATCTTCGCAGGTTCAAGAGAGATATTTGTGTTAATTGTTCATTATGTGAAGTATATCCAGAGACAGTGTTGCATTTGTTTTGGAGTTGTGACCACACCAACACATTTTGGAAAGATGTATCTCGTTTTATTGTTGATAATATTGACCCTGACTTTAATCTTTATTGGCAGAATGTGCTGTTTGGCTATGATAGTAATTGTAACAAGAAAAGACATGAGGTATTTATAATTAATTTAATAATAATTCTGGACAAATTTCATATCCATAAGTCTAAATTTAGTCACTCTAAGCCATTATTCATGTTATTTGAGATTGAAGCCAAGCAGTATATTCAAACAATTCGTGACTCAAAAAAAAAGAAGGCTGAAAAAACTACTCTTTTGTGTTCACATTTTAATATTTTCGTTTAGTAATTCCCCCTGGCTATGATTTGTTTTATATTGATGTATTGATAACTTGTCGTTTGTGTTTGTGTTGTACTGTACTGTACTGTACTGTACTGTACTGTACTGTACTGTACTGTACTGTACTGTACTGTACGGTACTGTACTGTACTGTACTGTCTGTTTCGTATTGTCTTGTTAATTGTACGTCATGATGTTTGAATAAAGATTTATATAAAAAAATATATAATAATAACTAAAGTCTTTGCTTCTGGAGTTCTGGGCCGCGACTGGGGGTCCCTGGAACAAAATATTTTGAGACGGGGGTCCACGGCCAAATACATATCATTTTGGGGGTCCTTGACATGACAAATTTGAGAACCACTGATATAGCAACATCCCTTTTCTTTTCTTTTTCTCTCTCTCTTTTTTCAGAAAACTGTTAGAATTAATAGAAGATATGTGTAAAATGAATCAGCCTATATCAGTGGTTCTCAAACTTTGTCCTGTCAAGGACCCCCAAAATGATATGTATTTGGCCGCAGACCCCCATCTAAAAACATTTTGTTCCAAGGACCCCCCGGCCCAGAAGGAGATTTGAGTTAAAAATGTTCACTGTGAATTTGGGTCTTGGAATATCTATTCTGCATGCATTCTGCCTCCTCGGAACCACGCACACACACACACACACACACTCTCACACACACACACACACACACACACACACACACACACACACACACACACACACACACACACACACACACACACACACACACACACACCGACACACACACACACACACACACGCACGCACACAAACAGCTTTCACATTTCTAATTCAAATATCACCTCTCCATTTTCAGCTCAAAGGGGGCTTTATTGGCAAGAAGAAGTCCTCAGATAGCCTATTTCACTTTATAGGCCTATACTTACTTGTAAAAGTAGCAGTCCTCATTAACCCTAACCCCACAGCCAGTGACCAAAGGATGACCGCAGATGACTTCTTCTTCTTCTAAAAAACATAAACACACACTACATGGGGTATAGCCTATATTTTCTTTTCTTTCAAAATGAACATTTTTACAAAGCAAGTAAAACCAAATAAATAAATATTTTGGCAGCACTCACTGTTTCATTCTAAATAAATTATTTATTTCATGGTATTGATCGCCTGTGGAGATTGAGGTTACGAAATCCTTAAGCGGAGCTATCTTGCCAAAAAGCAACACTGTGTGTGTGAGTGAGTGAGTGAACTGAGCGGCCAAAGTGCATCATTGTCCTTTGACTGTCCTGTCCTGTCAACTGTACTGAATCCGCTGGTAGCTTCTCTTATCTAACAGAGAGAGCAGTATAAAAGAGCAGTAGTGCTGTTGGGAGTAGCTAATCACTCCAAACGATCGGCTTGCATGTACATGCACACTACCACAGCGTAATGATGAGTAAGAACACCAGTCTGAGGGTGCGTCTCCCAGTGCTGGTGCTGGTGTTAGAGGTCATACTCCTGGGCCTGTACGCGGGCTTCGTCACCTACGACGACAATGCCAACGCCAAGATGCAGAACAACGAGACCAACCCCATGGACAACTCCGTGTACCGCGACTATCCCTTCTTCGCCGACGTGCAGGTGATGATCTTCATCGGGTTCGGCTGCCTCCTGGCCTTCATGCGCATGTACGGCTTCAGCGGCATGGTCTTCAACTTCCTCACGGCCACCTTCGCGGTCCAGTGGGCCATCATCGTGCAAGGCTACTTCCAGTTTTACAACGCCGACGAGGGCAAGATCCACCTGGGGGTGGTCAACCTGATCTACGCGGAGTTTGCGTGTGCCGTGGTGCTCATCTCTTTCGGGGCAGTGCTGGGTAAGACCAGCCCCGTGCAGCTCCTGGTCATGGCCTTCCTGGAGGTCCCCATCTTTGCCGTGACGGAGTGGGCGGTATTGAAATACCTGAGGATAAACGACGCGGGTGGGTCTATTCTCATTCACCTGTTTGCCTGCTACTTCGGCCTGGGGGTGACGTTCATCCTTTACCGGCCGAGTTTGAACAGCGGGCACCCGAAAGAGGTCACCAGTTATAACTCGGACATCCTCTCTGTGATGGGGACCCTGTTCCTCTGGGTGTTCTGGCCCTCGTTCAACTCGGCTCTCACCATCAAGGGCGACGACCAGCACAGAGCCATACTCCACACATTCATCGGCCTGAGCTCTTCCACCATGACCGCCTTCGCACTCTCTGCGGTGTTCAACAAGAGAGGCAAGCTCACCATGGCCGACATCCAGAACGTGACCCTGGCCGGCGGGGTGACCGTCGGCGCCTCCGTCGACATGATGATCTCCCCCGCGGCCGCCTACGGCCTGGGCGTCATGGGCTGCACCGCTTGCTTCCTGGGGTACAGGTACCTGACCCCGTTCCTGGCACGCCGCTGCCGGATCCAGGACATGTGTGGCATTCACAACCTCCACGGCCTCACCGGCCTCATATCGTCCGTGGCGGGCATCTGCGCCATCCTCCTGGCCACGGAAGAGACCTACGGGCCCAGCATGTGGGAGATCTTCACCCACCGCGCCCCGGTCGAAGGTGACCCCAGGCTGGCAGAGCTGCAGCAGCTCATTCCGGGAATAAAGGCCGGCCTTGGCCGCTCGGCCAAGGAGCAGGCTCTCTGGCAGGTGGCCGCCATCTTCACCACTATCGCGGCGTCGTTCGTCGGCGGGGTTCTGACCGGCATCGTCATGAAGCTGCCCAACCTGGCTTCTCCCTCCGACGAGTTTTGTTTCGATGATGAACTCTTCTTCGACATGCCGTCTGACTTTGACGCCATTGCAATGTTGATACCTCCGAGTAGCTCAGAGGAAAATAACCTCAAGTCCCCCGAGGAGAAAACCAAAGTCTAAGACTGAGCGTTATTTATAAGAACATTGAGCTCTTAAATTATTGGTCAAGAAATGAGTTACAGGCTTATTGGTGTTTGTCATATATTTCATTACACCTGGTTCCGGGGTCAGAGACTTGGGCTTGGAATAAATTAATCCACTTTAACCCTGGAGTCCCAATGAAACCTTATTCAAAAATTGCTCACAACGCTTCGCACCGCGATGCATTGTGAGCTTGTAGCTCACAATCGGCTATTTTCGAAATACTTTTTGAGGTTAAAGTGGTTAAGAACGGTGTACTCTGTTTTGTAAAAAGAATATATATGTATATGTTTTGTGGGGAATGTGCACTTCTAAATGCAGTTATTATAATATGTTATATTATATATGATGCTGTGCTACTTACTGTAATGTAAAATGATTATATCTGACACCATATCATGTGAAAATAATGAATAATAAAACACACTTATGACTGCAATGCAATGCCCTTATTTTTATAGTTTTTTATATTTTCATATTATTAGGATGTATTTTTTCAGCTGACATTTAAAAGAAGGTACAGCTGAAGTATGAAAAGCAGATACATACCGTACATACATACATACATACATACATACATACATACATACATACATACATACACATACATGAATGGCAGGTCATTAAAATAAATTTCTGCTGGCCAAAAATGCCCAGTTGGCTTTTTCTGATGACTCCCTGATATTAAAAGTTCAGAAGTATAGCCCGGGGCTAGCAGTCCACTTAACGTTTTATAGGAGATCAATAGGTTAAGATTCTAAATTAAATGCATGGGAAGGATGTTAAAATGGGATAAATGTGGTCCCTCCTCTTAGTTCCAGTTAAGTTAATTTTGAACCAACTGCAAATGATTTACTGATTGATGCATGCTGAAAGTAGAATGGGACCCATGAATTTGACATTGTGAATCACCTCATACTGTAGGTTGGCAGAGTATGAAACATAATAGCTATTCCGAGAAATACCTGTCAAAAAGATAACATCTAAACCCATTTAAAGCCAGGCCATATACTATATATCTACACAATCTTTGAGATGATCAAGTAAAACTATTCCATATAGTATCAAATACAGCACTACGGTCCTGCAAGACTACTTAATAAAGTTGATTACTTTGTTGTTTGGTACTTTTTCAAGGACTTTCGACAATTTTGACGTGGGTCATGGGGGGATCAAGGTTGAAAGGCTAGACAATAAAGTGATAGATGAGATTATCTTTTCTTATTATATTATGCCTGTCTTAACTGTCCATCTGCTATCTAATCAGATTCCAGTCACTTGATTTAATTATTGGTGTGGCTATCTTTGTATACGGTACAGTACAATGTTATCTTCAGCAACGACCACTGAGGCATCTTTGCCAACGTGACAATTGTGGCCTCTAATGATATTACTGGTGAAGAGCATTCGTTTTTATGACACACATGAAACTGGGGGTGGTGGTGGGGCCTTGTCTTAACATTGACGTTGAACTTTAATAGAACCTTTGGTATGGGGCTGTATCATAGTGCTTTCAGGTGATGTTGGGTTCTTGTTTAGTTCTCTGAGTCGGAAATTGTGATGCAATTGGGCGGAAAAATGAAAGAAAGATGGAGGTGAATGATTATCTTCTGCCACACGTGTGGCTGCTCATCTCTACTCAGTATCTGCCTACGTGATGCATGTCATGTCTCTGAAAGCAATTGTGATTGGCTGAGTTGTGCTTACAGTAGGCCTATTTGGAAAAGGTAGCCTGCAAACATTTTCTACTTTCTTCCGTTAGGCCTGAATGCAAATCTGTGTCACTTTGGATTTGAACTACTTTATTATTTTACGCTTTAACTATTAAAAAAATATCAGATATACAAGCTCACGTGTGGCACTGAGTGCCACGTTGCGAGCTTGTAGATCTGCCATTTTAGAAAAAAGTCTTTGAATATTTTTGACCCGATTCTATAAATCACCACTGGCATCACCACTGACATCACCAGGAATGCTCACCAGAAAAGTGCTTTTTCTAAATCAGTAGTTCTCTAACTTTTACATGTCAAGGACCCCCAAAATTACATGTATTTGGCCACAGACCCCTATCTCAAAATATGTTGTTCCAGGGACCACCCAGAACCAAATCACTCCATTCCCATTGAAATGTATTGGCACAATCCGCCCTCATAAGTATTGTGTTTTATCTGTCTGTCATTTAATGTTGTATGAATTGAGAGAAAAAGGGACCCCAGTTTAAACAAGGAATAAAGGCTTTGTGGTGTTTATCCTTTATTTTGACTTTGTATAAGTGAACTGTTGGCCTACTGTCCTGTACCTTTTCCTATGCAAACTTCTAATAAGGTATTCAATCAATCAATCAGAATAAAAGTGCGGTGTGAACGTGCCCTTACAAGTAAGTCTGGATATTTCGTCCGCGAAGCTGGATATTTTTAAAACCGGATAAATAAGTGAAGACATTGAAAAATATCCGATTCACTGGATCCGTGTAGACAGGGAACCCGGATATCTCTGAAGACTTTCCTGTGTGTGTGCTTGTAAGACCTAGATATCTTTGTCGTGTGGACCTAGATATTTTTCTATGTGGATATCTGAAAAACCGGGATATATGAAATATCCAGCTCTGTGTGGACCTAGATATTTTTCTATGTGGATATCTGAAAAACCAGGATATCTGAAATATCCAGCTCTGTGTAGCCATGGCCTGAGTGTAGGGAAAACAAAAAAAAGAGCAGACAGACCGAGCAGACAGACCAAGTGCAAGTATTGGTGAACTGTCTGAAAATAAATATTAACATGAAACCAACACAACGCTACATAACACTGAAATCTATCTAAATCCCTATGAAATCTCGATGAAATCTACGAAGAAGTTTAATCTGCAACACATAAATATAAAATATGTAGTGGGGGATAAATGTAATCTCGACCATCAGGTCAAAATTTGTGTCAGATCCTGTGTCTGTGTGACACCATCTAAACGTCTCAATAGAACAGGGAGACAAAATACAACCAAGTTATATTTTAATTAACATACTCTAAATTGTATTAATTAAAAACAAGTTACATAGTATTAGTGAGGGTTTAAAGGTTTGAAATGCAAGAGTGTAGCTGCCCTTTCCGAGTGAAAAGCTATTGGAAGAGCTGTACAGAGCTAAATGATTAAAATGATTGCTGTCTCATTTACGTATATTCTCTCTCTGGCCTTCATTTATTGTAGTCATTCAAAATGTAAAAAGCCATATTAAAAATTAATCAGTGGCAATGATTGAACTGTAAACATTTAATTTTACACTGTGTAATGAATTTAAAAACGTTCCCACATTCATAAACCCAACTTTTTGGACTATACAGCATGCAAGTGCTGGGAAGTGTCCCTGGAAAGTGTTACCCAGGGACGTGCAGAGGATGTACAGTAGATATTTATGACTATAGTTATCACTAATATCGCTTGGCACCAACTCGTTTATTGTCTTAACAACACTTCATAAATTGTGTAATACCGCATCAATATAATAGTGCAAGAACGCCAGCAGTGCTGTTTTTGAAGATCAAAGGGAGCTAATTACCTTTTCACTGTCTATTACCTTTTCACTGTCTATGATGCTTTATCAATGATTATGATTGAGAGCAGATATTAAATACTTGCGGAAATATTATACTGTATAGGTATAGATGGATTTCCACAATCCTGTTCAGTGTTCACATATTATATCAAGTCATTACTGTAACTGTAGTTCAATGTTTCTCTTTTTTTTTTCTTTCAAAAGCAGTTCCTTATTCATGATTGATACTTGATACCTACAAGGTCAATCACGGTTACTCTCCGAGATATGATAAGGAGTTGGACTGTTCTTCATGTGGATGGCATTGTGCCTGCCTGAATCACAGAACAAACAGTGAAGATCAATGGTTTGGATCAGGGGTTCTCAAACCTTTTTAGGCTGTGACCCCCAAAATAAATTTATATGAACTGGGGACCCCCACCCTGACTAGACTTGAAATTGTAGCTATTACATTTAATGTGACTCGGTTCCACAGATAATATTGTGAAAATAGCAGATCTACATGCTCACAACTCCTCGCATTGCAAGGCGTTGTGAGCATGTAGATCTGCTATTTTCACAATGTTTTCCTCATGCTTACTTAATATTTGAACAATTTGGCCAGTCCTTAAATTGTCACTTTATAAATGTACAGATACCCTGTATACACTTCATGTTGGTTTGTTTACCGTTGAGTGAGACATTTTTTAAGCTAATCATCTGGGGACCCCACAAAATAATTTGGGGACACCACTTGGGGTCCTGACGTTTGAGAAACACTGGGTTTGGATAATGGTATGCTTTTGCTCTCTGCTCCCAACAGTAGAATCCTGAGTCGAATTTAACTATCGTATAGAATGGACCCAGGATTGGTAATTATTTGTTAAATGAACACAGTCATTTTTTTTTAAATCCCCTAATGATGTAAAGTAATTGAAATCAACAAACTCACAACGTTGGGAGCTTTTGGATCTGTTATATTTGGTTTGGCGACACTAGCAGTCAGGATACATACAGTAGGCCTAAATCAGACTTTTACTGTCCATGTGCTCGTGGTCTTTCACATCATGTCCACAGAATTAATTCATGACGATGCACGGCACGTTTAATTCATATCACACCTTCCACATGAGTCACACGAAGGCAATTCAAAGTGTTTTACGTGAGGCATAAAAAGACACTCTCACATGCACATACATGTGCATGCATGAGAGTGAACACATACTGTACACACACACACACACACACACACACACACACACACACACACACACACACACACACACACACACACACACACACACACACAGACCTCTTCACCTGAGATGATAAGTTTTGGGTCGAAGAGAGCTGACATACCGAACAATCTTCGTTCCTACTCTCACCTATGTATATGGTTCTTAATTGAGAAATATCTTGTTTTAACTGTTACCCCTGCGACCCAAATCCAGATAAGCGGTTGAAGATGGATGGGACAAAGACGGGACACCCATTAAGGTCAAATACCACATAGGCTCTGCTGCAAACTGACAGCGAGTCACAGGTTCAATTCCCGAACATGACGGCCTTTGCTGTGTGTCTCTCTCTCCTGTTTCCTGTCGCACTACTGAATAAAGGCATGAATACATATATATAGGATATATACTGTATATATGTAACTGGATTCGAACCGGAGTCTCCCATTTGAAAGGCTAACATCTTAATGATCAGACCAAAGGGATATCCCTATGGACTGGGGGAGATACTAGACTTTTGAGGCCATCAGGCTGAGACAGTGAGTCACTCTGCCACACTCACCCCCCTTTTGACGATCCGGGTCACGGAACTATTGTAACGCCCAGGATTCGAACCCGGGTCCCACGTGAAAGGCTAACATCTTAACCATAGAAGAAAGAGATATCCCTATGGACCAAGGGAGATACTAGACTTTTGAGGCCATAAGGCTGAGGCAGTGAGTCACTCTGCTACATATACTGTCTTGTGTGTTTGTATGGATGTATTGTGTTATTGTATGTAACGTAATGTCATGTAATGTATTGTTTTGTGTTTGCTCAATATGGACCCTCTCTAAAATGAGATGCTACATCTCAAGGGGTTTATCCTTCAATAAAGGTCATATATATATATCTACAAGCTCACAGCGCGGCACCCAGTGCCGCGCTGTGAGCTTGTAGATCTGCTATTTTGCTATTTTATATCCAAGTATAAAATAATTCAAAGGTCTCAGACATGCTGTGACTGAAAACTTGAAATGGGGACATAATGAGTAGCCTATACCTTTACTTTTGGTACCTTAAGTACATTTTGATGACAACACTTTTGTACTTTTACCAAAGTGCATTTTGAATTCCTGACATATTTCTACATTTCAGTATAGATTTTTACTTTAGTAAAAAATGCTTTTTCCACCACTCACTGCATAGTGCAAACCATAATGCCCGCATAATTGATCTTTGCTGTGATTTACTTAATCCTCCTGCAGTCACAATGCCTTCCACATGAAGGACAGTCCATTCTTATCATACTGTACGTTAAAGGGTAACCAACCATGATGAAGTGAATAATCATCTATAAAAGAATATAAAAAAGGTTATCTCCTCTTCCCAATTAGATAAGATGCTCTGGACAATGCAAAGTACAGTGCAACGTGCAAGGCCTGAGATGCACACACACACACACACACACACACACACACACACACACACACACACACACACACACGCACACGCGCACTGCCATCGGCGGGTGGAAAGGAATGTTATAATGTTCATAAAACTACATACTGACCAGCGACCATGCAGCCATTTAACCGTTTAAACCTCCTAGTAAAACCAGCAACTATACAGTATAGCATAAAAAACAGTTGCAACAACAACAAATCTCATCAGAATTTTCCCTTGACATGCATGCACGCAGTCTTAAATGCAAATTAAAATGTAATTTAAATCAGTTGTTCTCAAACTGGGGTCCGAGGACCTCCAGGGGTCCTTGAGGAGTCACAGGTCTGCTCTGAGAGTGTACAAATGGTCCATTTGGTTCCACATGCACACTCTCAGAGTTAGGATTTTGTTGCATAAATCGGGGTCCAAGAGATAGAACATTTTCAAAATGGGGATCCGTGGCCCTAATGCATACCAAACTGGGGGTCCTTGAAATGAAAAGCTTTGAGAACAACATGTTATCTAGATTGATTTGTTGACCTGCATGGCCTCCTAATGTTTAGAGTACTGATGATGATAGCTTCATAGGTTAACATATGATCCTAGATTACTGAGGCACTATATGCATTTGATGTATTACCTTGTGTTTACATTGTAAATAGTTCTGGATTAAGAGCGTCTGCTAAATACCTAAGTAGTAAACAGTAAATTGTAAGTTGTGAGTTTGTAGATCGACTATTTATTTTGGCTGATGTTCCCCCCAGAAAATGGATGCTGGGGTTCCAACCTGTTTTTTCCTTATTGGGCACGCTATATTGTTGAACAATGTATTTGTGAACACATTTTGCTGGGGTACAAGCTCACAACATTTCGCATTTCGTAAAAACACATTGTGAGCTTCTATATTGTCTGTTTTTTGGGCTTAAGTGTCAATGATGCACAGTGTATCAATATAAAGTCAAAATTATGTTCTTGTCAAAATATAATAAAATGATGTTCATGAAATATACAGTATAAATAAAACAGTTAATTTCAGCAAAGCTTAAGACTGTTAATGACCAATACAGTATACTGTATGTATGACAGTACTTCTTCATAAATGTGGAAGATCTCCCCGCCCCATAACAAAATGATAATTTAATAAAATTACCTATACTTCTCAAAATATAGGCCTAAATCCCAAATGTTTTTGTGAATATACTGTAGGTATACGGTAGGTGTGAATGAAAAAGAAAAAAAAAACATGATCAGGTAGGAGGAAGATATTTCCCCAAAAAAGTGTACAGAAAGTGTTAAAATTATGTTTTGATGTGGCCACACCCACCAGTTCATTAAGTATGCCTGGTTGTCAGGTGGGTGTTAACCAAACTGAAGTTAGCCACACCCACAGTGTTAGGTGTATGGCAAAAGGGGAGGGGGTGATTTTATGATGTCATTAAATCAGTGTTTTTTGATCGGAGTCAGAGGCTTTCAGCTTTCAGGAAGTAACCAAAAATACACAGGGAAGGCAAACACATAATATACCTGCAGTACCATTTCTTCATAAGGGTGGAGGATCCCCTCCACTCTCTATATTAACAAATGACGATCGCCATGTAAGCATATCTGTTTTTATGACATTTTCCAAAAGGATTTCAAGGATGCTTTCAAGACATTATTGTACAGTATTTTACAAATGTTTCACACATAGGCCTACAGAGGCTTGACTAATTAGCCAACATTTTGGCAGTTGTGCAGATTTATTTTATTTTAAACAAAACTTGATATTTGGCCAGCAGCGGTTGTTCAAACCTCCCTAACCCAATCAAGTAAGGTCAAGTGTGTGTGTGTGTGTGTGTGTGTGTGTGTGTGTGTGTGTGTGTGTGTGTGTGTGTGTGTGTGTGTGTGTGTGTGTGTGTGTGTGTGTGTGCGTGCGTGCGTGCGTGTGTATTCCTATTTGCTAAAAGGGGGCATGACAATGGGAGTGGCCTGTTGCAAAAAGGCACATACTGCAATCATCCAAGATTCACAGTGACTTTGTGGAAAGGCTGGTCATGACCAGCAGCTGAAAAGGGGTGTGGTAGAGCAGTGGTTCTCAACCTGTGGGTCCCCAGAGGGCAGTGAAGTGACAATTTAAAGATTAAAGGCCAGTCTTTAAAGCAGTAGGCCTATTAAAAAGTACTTGGAATATAGTATAAAAACTGCTCAAACATTGGCCAAATAGTCATAAGAAAGAGACAACAATTGTGAAAATAGCCGATCTACTATAGCTCATATGAGGCGTTGCGAGCTTATAGATTTGCTATTTTCATTTTATTTGTATTTATGTTTTATCTTTGGAACAGAGTCAAACAAAATGTAATGCCTCAAAAAGGTTGAGAAATTAATCTCTGAGTAGGCCTACAACCTCTTACAAGTCCTTTGTTTGCAGTAGAGCAACTAAAAGGCAAAGCTTCCTTGACAAAAAAAAAACAGCAAGAAAGAAAGACAGAAAGAAAAAGAAAGGGTACAGCCATTAATCAATGAGATAGTTTTCAAGTAAGGGATAAGGTGTAGACTACCATATTTCATTTAGTGGCTTTGAAAAATGACTGTGCAAGAGCAGAGCTGAACGCGTGAGGAGATTTATTGAATTGCTGCTTTGGGCAGTGGTTCTCAACCTGTGGGTCAGGACCCCCAGGGGGGTCCCCACATGATTTCCTCAGAAATGACAATTTAATGACTTTTAAGACCTTTTTAATAGGCCTACCTTAAAAAAGTAAGAAAGACCATTTTACTAAAACTAATCAACAAACTATGCTATAAAAACTGGTCAAACATTATCATAGCTAATATAAGAAAGAAGCAAAACATTTGAATATACAATAGGCTATACAACTTCAAAACGCTAGGTTGTGAATTTGTAGATTAGCTATTTTCACAATATTTATTTTTGGAACCGAGTCTAGCTAAATGTCATGCCTCAACTCGCTAATTTCCAAGTGAGGCGTAACCAGTTCAGATCAGTATTTTGGTGGGGCCACCGGCCACGGCCTGAAAAGGTTGAGAACCATTGTTTTTAGGGCAGCCACTTTCCAATCCACATGTTGACAAACAATGCCACCTTGTGGTAAAACCTAAGTCAAGCTGCAGAAAGGTAAAGCAGCAGAAGCAGTTAGCATCTTTCATATCAGATGTGGTTGGCATAGCTATTATTCCCACCGTCGTCTGCTCTGTGCAACACTTTACTGCGCTCAGTTTGCACTGAGGCGTACAGGTCTGACACTGTGGACACTGTGTCATCCATGATCCCTGGTGTCTGGCATGGTGTCTGGTCCTGCGGTGTCCCTAGTGGCAGCTCCTGGAACTGCATCGTGACCACATCAGCATACTGGGTCTGTGGGGTGCTTCGGCCAGGTGTCAATTTGGGAGGCTTCAGGGTCAGGTTGGCATAGCAGTCCTGATCTTCAGAACGTGGCTATAGAGAGGGAAACAATCATACTATAAATACCATAAAAATAACTTCCATCTCATGTCCGTGGGGCTCGTTTGTTTTTCCTATACCGGAGCTGAGCAGTTTAGGCCCTACTGACAAAACCACGACAGAGGCGCGCCCTCTCAAGCACCTTGAGCCACGTGAGGCCCCGCCAAGTGAGCTAAAGTGAGCGAGTCGCTTAAGCCGACTCAGCGTCATTCGAGTTGCGTACTGATAGGGACAAAATAGTATAAATAATGTTTAGGTGAGAGCGTTTGTCTACTGACCAATCACACCGCATCCTTTAAGGAAATGGTTAAAGAAATACAAATGCCCTCTTTCCATGCCATACCTGAAGGCAGCATTCAAGAGAATTGCCTTGTCCAAACTCTCCTGAACTTGAACGCAGCATCTTATGCTGAAAGAATTGCCCTCTCTGTCCTATTCTGACGTCATAGTCTGGCTTCATATTACTGACATCACAGACTGGCCTGGACACGGAACACCATGTATGGGCATGCATAAAGATCTGCCCAACGGGCACTCCAACATGGAACACCATAGTATGGGCACTCCAACATTACTTCTGAGACTCCTACATTCAATCCCTCAGATACTGTGCATATCCCTGTGCACACCCCTACTACTAACGACATTCAAAACTTAAAAATGTTTAAATTGTGAAAATACTGTAGCAGATCTACAAACTCGCAAATTAATGCATCACATATGCAATAGGCCAGTGGTTCTCAACCTTTTCAGGCCGCGACCCCGCAAAATAATCTTATGGGGACCCCCCATAAGCACTTGGAATTGTAGCAGTTCCACAGATAAATATTGTGAAAATGGCTGATCTACAAGCTCACAATGCCTCGCAACATGAAGCAATGTGAGCTTGTAGATCAGCCATTTAAAAAAAAATGGCCTCTCTTCCTTTTATTATTTGACAATTTGCCCAATGTTTGACCAGTTTTTCTATAGGTTGTTGATTACTTTTGATGCAGTAATGGTCTTTTTCATTAATTTTTTTCTCCTTCTTTTTAGGTAGCCTATTAAAAATGTCTTAAAAGTCATTAAATTGTCACTTTACCGTCATCTGGGGACCCCCGAAATTGTGTGGGGAACTGGGGACCCCCCTCCTAAAATCATTTTGAGAACCACTGCACTATAGGATGGTACGGATACACTACCCATGTACCTGAGAAAATACTTCCAAAACGTCAAGTCCACAATTACAACACCAGAGGCAGCTCCACAAATCCGTTCAACCCAGATTTGACTCTAAAAAAGGCTCTAATTTGTTCTCCTGCTATACCACTAACATGTGGAACTACCGCAGGCCCTAAAGGAGCGCAAATCCCTAGCTTCCTTCAAAATCATCCTGAAAAGTCACCTACAGAATACAGATGGCTGCTACTCGAAACCTATATACCTCCCCTTTTCCACTGTAAATATTTTGTATTTATTTATTTTTTCTTCTTATCCTTTTTTTCTCCTCTTCTTAACTGCCTCTTTATTTATTTTTTGTTATTGATGATATCCTATGCATAGTACTGTATTCTATCTGACTGTCTTTCAATGTTATATGAGATACAGTACATAAAGGGATCCTGAAATAAGCCATAAAGCTTAGGTTCTCCTTGTATTTGACCTTGTGCCAGTGAACTGTACTGTCATCTTTTTCCTGTGCAACCTTCTAATAAAATCTTCAATCAATCAATCAGGGGCGGGTCGGTTGTCTGGCCCTGTTACAGATTTTGTCCAAAAATCATGCCGATCGGTACACAGTATCTCTGTAGCCATTAAACAAAACGGGTATTTCTTACATTGATCCTACATATTATCATGCAAGCACCAGTTAAAGTTACTTTCCATCCCTCATATACTGTGTGCACAGTGCACATCCCATAACCCACACACTGCAAATCATTTGGGAGCTCATATCTTTGAACGGGTAAGGGCTAGTATATTCTTATAAAGCAAACATGTTTAACACAAATCATTGCTTCTGGGAGGTTCCTGGCCTGGAACAAAATATTTTGAGATTGGTGGTCGGTGGTCAGATACATGTAATTTTGGGGGTCCTTGACATGAAAAGGTCTGAGCACTGCTGATATATAGAAACATACAGTACGTTTTTTCAGGAAACTGATTTAGAACACATCTGCAGAATCGGCCTTAGGTCTTAATACAAAGTGGCTGAAATAGTGCAGGCTACCTGTTTGCGTCTTTGGTCATCTCTCATAAGTGCAGAAGATGGAGGATCAGTCCCTGTAAGTAAATAAAGTAGAGACCCAGACATAGAGAGCTAATCATACAATGCAAACACACAGGCCTTTTAGGATAATAGGAAAATACATCTTGCTGTCTCCATGTGAAATGTACTCACTTGTTTGTATGAAGTTTATGTTTCCATAAATAGGGTTGTCTTCCATGTCCATTTGTCCATGACTTAATAATTGGTAGAGGAGACACATATTTTAAGTGGCAAATTACGCAGGCAAGAAACAACTAAATTCTTTGCATTTTATTTTTTATCAACAAATGACCATATAGGCCTACTACTACATACCTTGTGTTGCAACTTGAAGGAAACATCTGACCTTTTTCTGTTTAAAAATAAATAAAGTATTGGTAGTCACCATCAAATGCATAGTCTATCTGTTTGTATGAGTGGTGTTGAAAAGCTTGACCTCAGCATCGTTTTGCTATACAACATAATATGGGCAACTGGCAGCCTCAGCATCGTTTTGCTATACAACATAATATGGGCAACTGGCGGCCTGGGGGCCACACGTGGCCCCCATCGCAGGTTAATATCGGAATACTGATATATTATTGATTTCAGCTGTCACAATTCCAAACATGCAAAAGTGACCCGCTTTATTTACTTCAGTCTATATTAGTCTTTATATATACCGTATATAACATAACATAAGAACGTATAACATTTGAAATTAAATAAAAGTTTTACTTTTCAGGATTCCAATTCAAAAATAGCTAATAAGAATTCAGGATTCCAATTCAAAATTAGCTAAAATAGCTGATCTACAAGCTCAAAACACATCTGCTATGTGTTTTGAGCTTGCTATTTTTGACTGTATATTTAACGTGGCCCTCTGGCCCACACCTGATAATAACAAAGAATATTACCTGAGCATAGTTTTGCTAGACAACACAGAATGTTCCAGCTCAGTGAGAGGACCAGGACGAAAGTGACAACCATCAGTAGCATCCACAGCTCAAATGTTCCACAGAAAATTGTCAACACTACCAAAGAACAAACAAACAAACAAATAACAATTAACTAGTAGGCTAATACTTCACCATCCATTTCTACCCTGACTACAACACCTCAGATGAACCATAATATTTAGTGGCTGACATTTATGAATCGATATAACCTGGCTGTAGTGCCACCCTCATGGCTAGATCAGTGTTCTCAAACATTTCTATGTCAAAGACATACATTTTTATGTCAAAGACGCCATGCATTTGGCTGTGGACAAGTCTTAAGAAAAAATAAATGTGCCAGGGACCCACATAAGAAAAGATTAGTCAACATTTGTCATAATTTGTCTATGTTTTGGTAATAGCCAATCTACATGCTCACAATGTGTTGCATGTGACGCATTGTGAGCCCTATTTTATTTAGCTGGGAAAAAACTGTCCCCTGGAACCCCTACAAGGACCCCTGTGGGTCCTTAGGACCCACTTCAAGAACCAGTGATCCACAAACATAGTATAAGTGTTTTAATTAAATAACTCACCCGTTGTTTCATTAATACAAGCCATGGTGATGGGTTTGAAACAGAGCTCTGTATTAATTCATCTCTCCTCCTCTGTCCTCACCTCACCCTTAAAAGAGAGGGCGTGGTCTGTTGTGATGAGCTGTGTTCCAAAGAGCACGTTGCTGTTTTACCAGAGAAATGCTTTTCACGGGGGAGTTCATAACATACAGGAAGTTTGCTTCTGCACAAAACCACACAAACCCTGACAGGAATGCAACTCCCTTAAACACAGAATGACATCAAGACAACAGGTAGTCCTATGGCTATGGCACACTGACTATCAAGAAAATAAAAACATGGCACCTCATGTCAAAAAGGTTGCTGACCCCTGCTGTAGAAACTGTCTTTGTCAATATCTCATCATGCTATATTCAATTAGTAAAGGGCCTTGCAATCAGAGCCTGTGATTAATTTAACAGCATAAGGATATTGTTCAATGAATCGACAATGATCTATGCAAAAATGAATGAGAACAAATGTATGAATCCGACTAGGGGTAATTATCGTTTTGAGCAGCTTGTACAAAGATAAGTACAGAAACAATAACACTAACACCAACATGCAAACACTCACAAGCACTCCACTGATCAGTTTTTATATGCAGATCAAATACTGTATATCACAAACAGGCTGTGTAGTTGCAGTTATGTGGTTGATGCATTAGTATCCGGTGTTCTACATCTCAGATTTGATTCCATCATCAACCGCATAATGTAGATCTGCAGCCATGTCAGGTTCCACTCCTGCCAGAGACCTGTGTCATCACATGCATGTAGTGATGGTAGAAGTACTCACATGTTTTACTTAGGTTAAAGTTGAGTAAAAGTGAGTAAAAGTACAAAAATATCTGCATCAAAAATATACTCAAAGTACCAAAAGTAAAAGTATACTCATTGTATTGTACAAGTTCAAAACGTATATATTTTTTTTAATTGAAAATAGCCGATCTACAAGCTCACAATGTGTCGCATCGATTGTGAGCTTGTAGATCTGCTATTTTCAAATGGCCTAACTATATTATATAGGGCTGAAGTGTTTGGTGTGTTTTGTAATAATAATCAATCAATCAATCTACAAAGTAACTAATGTTTTCATATAATTGTAGTGGAGTAAAAAGTAGGCTATACTATTTTGATGTTAGTGGAATAGAAGTAAAAGTATTGAGAATTAACTGGAGCATCAGAAATTCCCATTTTTCAGAATGGCCACCAGTTATTTATTGGTCAATCCTCTAGAAGCTAAAATTTAAGCTATAAAATAAGGGATAGTAAATTGTGGCTGTAGTTGTTGGAAAGTCAATATTAGTGTCCTATCACAGTACTCAGGTGCTCCATTCTTATGCTGCAAGTGCACAAATATTTGATATATTCGTGGCGGCTGTGGTTCAGGAGGTAGAGCATGGTTGGCCAATGATCCGTGGATCGGCGGTTCAAATCCCGGCTCCTCCTGTCCACATGTCGAAGTGTCCTTGGGCAAGACACTGAACCAAACATCGCCTCCAATGAGTTTGTGGGTGCTAGGCTGCCTGGAAGTGAGGACGCTGGTGTCGAATGCTTCACTTCCCAATGTATGAGTGAATGGAACATTGTAAAGCGCTTTGAGCACTTGGAGAAGCGCTATAAAAATTATTATTATCATAGAGAGACCTGGGGTAAAATCCTGGTTCCTCACGAGAGTCTGAGAGTGGTCTGAATAAGCCACAACTTCTACTACCCAAATGTCTCTTCTTCCTCTGTCACCCATGACAAATCCATAGAGCCATAATGAGGAAGGCAGAGAGGACCACAACTTGAACTAGAATATAGTGCCAGTAATTAAGCCTTGCCGTGCCCTGAGGCCCATAGGCCAGGAGCTATCTCCTGTTTCCTTAGCGTGAGGCAGCTTGATGTACAACAAGTACTGTATACCTCCTGGACATGACGCTAACTATGTCTGTCACTGGGACCAAACCCAACCCTTGATGCTGAGTGACAATGAGCTGGTATCAAACATATAATTTTCCAAATGTCTGTCTGTCTGAGTGTCTGTCACAGTGTTTCTCCTCAGTGGCTGGAGCAATTGATCTGAAATCGCATCACCATTAGCATATGAACACACCTAACATAATTGTGAAGCCCGTTTGTCACTTTCAGAAATCGTATGCTGTATATTAGCATTTGTATGGTGTATCTACTATCTATTCTGCATCTAGCATGAGGCTTATCTATTCTGCATCTAGCATGAGGCAACATGTTTAACCAGCTGTGTGTGTGTGTGTGTGTGCGTGCGTGCGTGCGTGCGTGCGCACGGGGGGTGGGGGGGGGGGGGGGGGGGGTGGGGGTGGGGGGGGGGGGGGGGGGGTTGTCTGGCCCTGTTACAGATGTTGTCCAAAAATCATGCAGATCGGTACACACTACACAGTATCTCTGTAGCCATTAAACGAAACGGGTATTTCTTACATTGATGCTCCTTCATATTATCATGTACAGTAAGCACCAGTTAAAGTTACTTTCCATCCCCCATATACTGTGTGCACAGTGCACACCCCATAACCCACACACTGCACATCATTTCAGAGCTCATATCTTTGAACGGGTAAGGGCTAGTTAGAAATGGTAAAAGGTGCATTTATACAGTGGATTTATCCAAGGCGCTTTACAATGTGCATTACATTCACCCAGAATAGTGCCAGTGGTGGAGTGCTGGAGTTTTTCTAATTTGCAATATTTTTACTTCTACTCCACTCCATCTCAGAGGCAAATATTGTAATACCCAACAACAATTATTTGAAAACCTTAGCCACTAATTACTTTGTTGATTTGTATTATTATTACAAAACCACTTTAGCCCTGAATACACATTGGCTATTTGAAAATAGCAGATCTACAACTTGTGAATAACAGTTTGGCTTGACAGGCCTTACCAGGCTGTCTCCTGCATCAATTGTCACTAAATGGCCCCTAAAAAGGCATGTTGTGTTTATGCATAACATACAATTTAGTTACGTAATATAGACATGGGCTTGAATCATTAACTTAGTTAGGTTTAGGCATAGACATAGGCTACTGTATATGAACATTAAAACAGTGCGTCTTTAAGTGCCGAATAATTTACCATCATTGGAACAAAATAGACAAATACAAATCAAAGAGTGAGACACTGGCAGTCAGTCTGTCTTCTATTTCATAGCACTGACAAGACAATAAGATACTGTACAATGAATAGGATATGCCTTTATTGACCCCCAGAGGCAAAATACAGGTACTACAGCAATATAACAAATGATTGACATGGTAAACGTGTGTGTGTGTGTGTGTGTGTGTGTGTGTGTGTGTGTGTGTGTGTGTGTGTGTGTGTGTGTGTGTGTGTGCGTGTGTGTGTGTGTGTGTGTGTGTGATTATAATAGGCTACACTATAAAGTATTTATGTATTACTATGATAACTTTAATACAATATAATAGATTATAATAATATAATCTATTATCATGTATTACAATTATATCCTGGTGGTTTAAATGAATGTCAGTGAGTGATCAGTCATTATGAAGTGTGTTGGCCCTGTTTGGCCTAGCTCAGACCTACTCTAGATTGGATACTTTTTAGTACCACGTTTAGTATCACTCCACTCTACCCAGGTCCTTGTAGCGGAAAACCTGGCACAAGTGGGTGGTGTGGAGTGGTGTGGTGTTGGGCCATGTCAATGGAAAAGGGGCTTAAGTGCCCTCCAGACCTTCAGGTCCTGTTATGTTGAGGTTTGAATCTATCATTATCATAGTTAAAATGGAGTTTGAAGTTACGGGCCGTGGTCTGGATAGGGAGTGTCCGATCAAATGAATATATCAAATATCTAAATATTGAATCAAGCAAATTAAAAACTATCCACAAAAGCCTGAGTAGACGATAAATGACCAAAAGTTTTTTTTTTTATACCTACTCCAACAGTCCAATAAAAATAACGAAAGTAAAAAAAAAATGAAGGGCTTTCACTTTTTTTTCCCCCCACACATTTTCGAGTGTTTTTCTTTTTTTTTCCTTTCTTTTTTTTGTGACCCAGGGGGCGTGGCTTTGACGTCAGTAGGACTTCCGTCCTTTCTACGGTGGTCATCTAGTGCCAAAAAACCTTGCATCGCCAGGAAAGCCTGGGTTCTATTTACTGCTCAGTGCGCTGATCAGGTGTTGTATCCGGTAATTTACACTCACACATTCATCCGCACACACATACCGTTTTCGTATCCGCTCTAGGCCGGATCTACAATTTGCTAAGAGAATGATCCCAGATTTTCCTACTGTACTATAGGCGTGTCTACAGTTTTCTCATCCCACCCCTTTCTCGCCAAAACCACCTTTTCTTTTCTGAATGCTGATGTGTTACAAACGTCAGTCTTAGAAGTCCTGCAAAAATGTTCAACTTTGGCTCAAAATTACTGCTGGTTTTCCTCCTGGCCTTTCCATGTGGATTAATATCTATTGGTAAGTCATTTCATGAATACTGTACAACTTTTTTAGATAGTAAAGGTTTTCTTTCAACCTTTATTTTGCCTGTATACCTAAACGTTATCATCAGAACTTGACGTGGCATTAAAACCTTGTCAACACTGTTAGTTTATGTACGAGTAAATAAACTTGCGTTATTGTAATGTTATCGATATTAACGCGTGGATGTTGAGTTTATAACTTTTTACGCAGACACGTTTGAAAGCTATGGTGAAGAATGTATGGATGCTGTGAACGTGTCGTGCAAAAAAATGGCCACAAAAGTTCCATATCAGTAATTTAACGAAAGTACGGATGTGATCAAATGTAATTAATTAGCGGTAATACAGATTTTCCAGATGTTTCATTGAGCCAACATCAGGATGCAACGATTATTTACACACGCTGGTTAACGGGACTGCTTGGCTGGGACACGTCACCACAGAGCCTCACGTTAGAAGCCCACACACACATCAGGCCATTCACTCTCTAACCTATTCGAACAACTTTTAAATTAGTGTTTCTCAAACTGTTACATTTCAAGGTCTCCCCTTAACTCTGACAGTGTACAAATGGGGTCCATTTGGTTCCATTTGTACACAGTCAGAGTTAAAGACTTGCATGGGTCAATTTAGACACCCCTAAAGGAACCCACAGTCCCTTCATTTAATTAAAGAATGTTGTGACATTTAAAAACCTGGGTCTGGCCTAGACTTGAAGGAGAACTAAAATTATAATGTTGATGATTCTTTC
This sequence comes from Nannobrachium achirus, assembly GCF_963921795.1. NCBI lineage: Eukaryota > Metazoa > Chordata > Actinopteri > Myctophiformes > Myctophidae > Nannobrachium > Nannobrachium achirus. The sequence continues at coordinate 29,265,468 of NC_137815.1, forward strand.
CTTGGTTCTTTGACTAAATAGCATAGCCTAATCTAACAATATGACAGAATCGAAAAGAAATTAAGCCTATATCTGCCATTTCTTTGAAAACAATGTCACAATATTGAGAGAGAAAAAAAGGGACCCCAATTTGTTTTAAAAAGCCCAAAGGCTTACTTGTGGTGTCTATCCTTTTAGTTTACCTTGTTGCAGAGAACTGTACTGTCCTGTACCTTTTACTTACTTAGCCTAGGCCTACTTACTTTACAAACTTCTAATAAAGTATTCTATCAATCAATCAATCAATCAATCAATCAATCAATCAATCAATCAATCAAACAAACAAACACTTTGCTTCAGTGTAACTGCACACTTCCAACTGAACACTTCCAAACACCTGGTCACTGTGGCAGGTTGCATATACCGGTATAACGTGTGACTTCAGCTAAAATGAATTAAAACTTGTTTTATGCTTATGGTTATTATCACTAATAAGCTTACTGTAGTTGGCTCTAATATAAGGCAAGTTGCAGGTTTCGGTTATGTATATAACATTCTACAGTATACTCATTTAAACTGCAAGTCGACCAGGACAAGTGCAATTCCATTTCTAATAAATTATATTATCATATTCTAGTTTTATCACTTCAGATGGACAGACTACGAGAACTCAGAGAATTCAAACCGTAATGTCACATTTTATGGCCTGGGAATAGTGTCCTGCAGAATTTGTGGGTTGAAGTTTCTCTCTCCATATTAATAAAACATTGTGAGAAAGGTTTCAACGGATCTGTCTGTGTTTGTTGACCCACCAGGCCAGGTTTCTGCAGATTCAGAGTCTGCAGAGGATGACATCGGTCCAGATGCTGATGCTGCCATCGATGAGGAGGAAGAGGATGATGAGGAGGAGGTCCTTGTTGATGAAGAGCCTGCACCAGGCTCGGTGAGTGACTTTACAAAGATCAGTGAGCAACAGGGGTGTCGCACCAAATTCTGGGCCCTGGGTACAAGGATTCACTTTGGGCCCCCCATGAATGTTCTTCATAGGGGGAGCAAACCCACTCCCCCTATGAAGAACATTCATGGGGGAGTCAGGGGGACCCACAGTGAATCCTTGTACCCAGGGCCCAGAATTTGGTGCGACACCCCTGATCAATACTGCAATGTAAAAACACAAAACAGCAAAAGTACTAATTATGCAGAATGCTCTCCGCGATATTGTCGAAGAGGTGGCTCTGTATGGTTTATGATAGTCATTCACTAATGTTTGATGCTGTCTGTTTCTGGTGAAAATGTAACTAATTCGGTGACTGTAACATTAACGTTTTCTCACCATCAGTTGATTCTCCATATCCATATGAGTCAAACCGCTGAGATCATTTGTTTAAGTTTGGAACACAGTTCTTTTACGACGCGATATGAAAAAATCTATGGGAATTCAGAATGGGGGGGGGGGGGGGACCAGGTAGGATGTGTAGGATCAGACTTCGTTACTCTATGCTAATGTCATGATGTGTTGGTCGCACTGCTCAGGACACGGATGCTGATGCTGACGAGGATGCCCTGGCCGTGGATCTGACCTTTCATCCTGAAGCTGACACAACCATCCACTTTGTGACCGGTGAAGGTTGGTTGCCTCCTCTTTTATAATCACTGGCCGCCCCGGCCACTGGTGGTGCCTTATAACATGGGTTCCCCAACTTTTCAGTCAGCGACCCCCCCAAAATAATCATATTTGAACTTGGGACATTTACCCCCCGGCGCGTCGAGCATTGCATCAACGCTGGGAAAGCTCCTTACAGCTGAACTTATTTTAGTGACAGTATCTGTATGGTTAGAATATAATAAAATGTTATACAACTAGTGGTTTGAGGTTGTGTCTCCACTCTTACATTGATATATTTAGACCCTGGTGTCGGGTAGGACACCTACTGGTTCACCAGTAGGTGTGCCTGAAGTTCATTTAACTGCTCTTTTGCTCATACGTTCATGCTCATATGATGAGCCTTTCTGACTGTGTCCAGTACTGAGCTGATACTATAAACCAGTGCTTCCCAAACCTTTTAGCTCGATACCCAAAAGAGAAATTAGAAGTTTGCCCGGGCTGGGACCCAAACTAGTGAAAACAGCAACAACATCTACAAGCACACAACGTGTCGCTTTGCACTGCATTGTGAGCTTGTAGATCTGCTATTTTCACTACTTCTTAAACATTTGATGGATAGATTTCATAGATCTTTCTTTCATTTATTAATGAAATTACTTAGAAAAATCATTGCGTTTTATTTTTATTCATGAAAATCTTCGAAAATGTTTTGAAATAATAATAATTAGAAAACAAAATGTGGGAAACAAAAATTAAATGGGTCCCGACCCAGTGCTTGGGAACCAGTGCTATAAACAGTAATATGACCTTCATTCCAGAGTTTCCTGCCAATGAGATAGTGAAGTTCCTGGTGGGTTTCACCAACAAGGGGAGCCAGGACTTCGCTGTTCAGTCCCTGGAGGCCTCCTTCCGCTACCCACAGGACTTCCAGTTCTACATCCAGAATGTAAGTGGAGCTCTGAACACTGCTGCCAAACTATTTACGCATTCCCATGGAGTCTCATTGGAGCACATTTTGTGTTGTGTAACATTATAACTGATCATGCTGTTTTGATGACAACATGACCAAAAATAATCTATTCTGCTATGTATGCACATCATATAAACTGCAGATTGTTTTGGTTTGTTGCTATTATCATTTAGCTACCCCACATTACACACTTCATGTTTAGTTTCATTTGGATTTTATACTTACACCTGAATAAAAAAAATCACTTTCATTAAAGTACCTTGCCCAGAACAACTGCGTGTTAAAATCAAATTGCTGTTGACTTTTGATTATGAGTAATGTCTTCTGTTATCTAATCTAGAGAGATGCACAGCAATATTACAAAAAACGGTCTCATGAACATGTAGACAAACAACTCATGTTTGTACATCCGCTATTTCTGAAAACCTTTGAAAAATCCTGAAAGTGTGAGAACAACTGCTTTTAGAAGTCATTTGTAGTATCAGCCTCAGGTCTTATTAATGACTTAATGAGATGTGTTGTGCAGTTCACAGCGTTGCCTCTCAACACCCTGGTCCAGCCTCAGAAACAGGCTTCCTTCGAGTACTCCTTCATCCCAGCTCTGCAAATGGCCGGCCGTCCATTTGGCCTCGTCATCCTTCTCAACTATCTGGACAGCGAGGTAAAGACCAGTGTCCCACCATTGTAATAATAATGATAATAACATGGGACAAACTCATGGATCACCACGACTGATTTGTGATTTCAGTCAATAGGATTCCATTGAAGCCAGCATGTCTTCTATGGAAATATGCTCTCAAACAAGCTCTCAATGCGCCCACGTCTTGTAGACTGTTTTCACGTATTATTTTAAGATTATTAGCGCATTTGAAGCGCTCAAACTGTCAATATGTTCAGAAGCGTCTCGGCTATTTCATGAAAGCAAAGGTGATTTCCTGGTTGGCTGTTTGTAGAATAGATTCCAAAGATCATAAGTTTACATGTAAATTGTTTAGAAAATAGAGCTAGTGTGGGGGGCTCCTTTTACACTGTTTCAGAATCGCACATTAGGACTTGGCCATACAATGTTTTTCAGTCGTGACAATTTATTTTTGCTTTAATCCATACAAACTACCACAGAATTGAACAATGTGATTATTTATCAAGTCAAATCTACTATGTGCACACTAAACAGACTCAAACTGTGAATAATGTGTGGTTTAAGGCTTGTTTTCTAACCGGTTGAATGCTTGTTCCACAGGGCAACACATATCAGACTGCCATCTACAACCAGACTGTCAACATCATTGAATTAGAAGATGGACTGGATGGAGAAACGTAAGACTTTATTTTGCATTAAAATTCATTTGTTATAGGCTATCACACACATCATATTAAGGTAGATAACATGTTCGCTTGTTTGTTTGTTTTTTGTGAAAACCTTGTGGCGTTATCCAATCTCAAAAGTTGTATTTAAGTTTATAAATGCCGTAGGTCTCTTTCAGCTGGTCACAAGTCTTACTGTACATCATGTTTGGCTATTCAGGGAAGCAAGACATAACTCTAAAAGCCCTGATAGCGCCCCCTAGAGCAATGGTCCACAGACTGGGGGTCCAAACCAACATACAAGCGTATACATACAGCCAGGGTATCCGCACGCACATATAGGGAGCAGACATTTAATAAGAATCACATTTACTATACAGTATATAGAAGCAATCTTCTGTTGTGTTCTGTTGATAAACATGACATCTGCCACCCTTGCCTTCCTTTGTCAAGTGACTCATGTTGCAATTAATGTCCACAGAATGTTTGTGTACATCATGTTGTAAATGAATGCCTACAGAATGTTCATGTGTACATCGTGTTGTAAATTAATGCCTACAGAATGTTCATGTACATGTTGTTGTAATGTCCACAGAATGTTCATGTAAATGTTGTTGTAATGTCCACAGGATGTTCATGTAAATGTTGTTGTAATGTCCACAGGATGTTCATGTAAATGTTGTTGTAATGTCCACAGAATGTTCTTGTACATCTTCCTGACTGGACTGGTGGTTCTGGGGCTTTTCGGCATATACCAGGTTCTGGAAACGAGGACGGTATGTGTGATTAATCTTCTCTGCTTGACATAGTAAATATCTCCACTGTGCATAGCTGGGAGTGGACAGTGGGTCTTTTGGGAGTGAGGTGAAGGATATGCACCATTCAGTTGTGATTAATGTATTCTATAGCCTATTTTTGCTAAATGTTTGCCCGTTATGATGTGAACAGAATAGGGACACCAAGTCTAAATTGGGGGTGGATTCAAAATTGAGATTATTGCTGACTTTCCAGCCTCCGTCAGTGTCCTGACACTAACGAAGGCTGGATAGCCGAAACGTTCTTGTTCTTTTGACATGTACAAAATAATAAAAGAGGATACTCATCCTTGCCATTCTTGCCACTGTGTGCAACCCATTACCTTTATAAATGTTGTTGATCTATCGCACCAGAGAAGTCAGCAACAACAAAAATGTTATTTATCGTGACTTCCACGTTTCAAATGTTTTCAGAGGAAGAGAATCCCGGTGGCGGTTGAGAAGGGCACCGGTGGAGGAATGAGCGACGTGGACATCAGCTGGATCCCCCAGGAGACCCTCAACGTGATGACTCAGAGTACGTTGGTCTTCTCCCAGTTGCAACCAAAATGCAGTAGAATGAAACGAACCGCCTTCTCAGCTATTTCTCACTGCTTAAAGGAGTAGTTCACCCAAAGAAGTTATACTTATTTCTATCAATTACACCAGGGGTCTTCAACGTTTTCAGGCCGAGGACCCCTTAGTTGAGAGAGAGATAAAGCAGGGACCCCCACAACCTTTTCATAGATTCCATATACCTGTACAGTAGTTTCATTGTTTGACAGTCACAGCACAGTCATCTGTGTTATTATGGATTCATGTCAATTTGTTTTCAGATAATTAACCACTTTTTCCCGTCTGCACCAAACCTCTTTGCAGAAAATAGCCGATCTACAAGCTCACAACGCCTCGCAGCGTGAGGCGTTGTGAGCTTGTAGATCTGCTATTTTTGGCTACAGTTCTCAGAATATGGACACTGGGGTTCAAGTTGTTAATATAAAAAGGATTGGAAGATTTGGAAGATACCCTGTAGTAACACTGAGGACCCCCTAGGGGTCCCGGACCTGAATTACACCCCTCACAAAGCCTTGAACTCAAAGAGTCTCCATTGAGTCTCCTACTGACGGATGACCTGGTCATCAAATTATTGGCTCAGGAATGTGACCTAAACTACAAAATCTCCTAGAATTCAAGGCTTCATGGGGTGTGTAATTGATAGAAAATAAGTATTTTTTGGGGGGTGAACTACTCCTTTGAAGATTCAGTGTTCTCTTTAATGAGTCCCTGTCCGCTAAAGTCGTTTGAGTTACTTTTTGTGAGATGTGACTTTTCATTTTCTTCTCTATATTGGCTTCCTGTCTTCACAGGCAAGGCATCCCCGAAAACATCCCCCCGGAAAAGAACCAGACCGGCTGGAACAGATCAATAAATTAGTCTGTACAAAGCTATCATCATCATTATACTCTCTGTGAAGACTTTTAAAGTCTTACTTCTTCATCCACTACAAGTAATCGGACCCCTCATCATTACCAGCCGCACAATCAACAGGCCTGGAATCCATTCCAGCTCCGGCTTCATCTTGTCCAGTATTCACTTTTAGAGGCGATACTCTGGCCTCTTAAACAGTTGTTGGTCTGTAAAACCATTGAGTCTCAGGACATTTTTGATTGATTGATTGATTGATTGAATACTTTATTAACAGTTTGTAAACGTTGGTACAGTGGTACGATTTTTTACAATGATTGTTAAAAGGATAACATAAGGCTCAAGACAAGGGGCTTGTTTTTCATTGTGGTCCTGGGTCTCCATTGTGGTCTTGGGGATATATATGTTATGGTCAGAAGAATGTGGCCTTTTCAGACACTATTCTAGCTGGACACTCTGATAGCATTAGGACTTTTCATGCATTTTTAAGTGCTTGGGCCAAGTGTGAGCCTTCACAGAAGACTAAGAGTATTTACCGTACTTTATATCGCCTCCGTTGAACCACGTGGTGGCGAAACATGGGAAATATTAAGACCTCCAAAGAAAACATGGAACAATTGTTCAGCCATGACTCCTTTTTGCCCATAGGAGTGCAATAATGTTGAATCATATTTCTTTCTTTTTCTCCTTTTTTTTTATTTGGTTCTGTACTATGTGTGCCTTACTGTGCGACAACAAATGGACCGAAAGGAAATTCTGACTTAAAAACATGTAAAGTTCATCCTCTCGACTGACGTGGATCACCTTTCTTTTTTTGTCTTTGATTGATTGAATACTTTATTAGCAGTTTGGAAAACAAAGGTACAGGAAAGTACAGTTCCTTCAAGGTCTGCTAAGAGGATTTTAAGCCCAAGAAAAACCTATATGGCATGTTTCCATTGGGTTCCTTTGTACTCAATTCATGACATTTCGGTGTATAGACATCTTTGTGCCTCACTAGTAATTGCCTGAATTAAAATAGCCTGTGTGATTGTGAACTTGTAGATCGATCTGCTATTATTTCCCGGTGTGCGACACCATCCGGTACCTGCGTCACAGGTAACTATGCAGGCTTATGTAATCATCAGTGTCCTGCGAAAAATGCATACCCATAAAGAGTAAAAACTTTCTGAAAGTTAGAGAGAGAGGGATAGGGAGTATATTTTCTTTGCGCTGATGCTTGCAATGCTCATAAATGTTTCCAACATTCAAAGCGTTTTTCAGCATGACCTAGTTCCACTGCTCTAGTGAAGAGGATGATGTCAGCAGCTCATCTCAAACAACAAAACAAAGATGTGGAGATTTCTGCAGGATGCTAATGACCAAACTATAGTTCTTTTGTTCCCTCGTGACCATGGTGGTGCCTTTTATAAACAGTTTTTGTACACAGATTATTAAGTATGGCTAAATGCCTTATACTGTTAATAAAAAAATAAAAGGCTATACAAAGGGATACATGTCCAATTTGTTGTGCCTTAATTGAATCAAGCATCTTGACCCATTAAAACCAGGATATACTGTATTTTTGCATTGGCTATCCACAGATATACAAGCTTGTACATCTTCTAATTTTCATTTTAAATGTTGAATTACAAAAAGGTGTGTAGAATCGGCCTCATGTCTTAATGGGTTAAACCTTTGTAGACAAGATCATTATATTGCCATATACTGCCAAGTGTTCTTTTTTTTCCAGAAGAAGAAGAAAAGGCTGCCCAATTAGTTGTGCCATGGAAAGCCAGATCTGTTCCATCAGACTCCATGACAGCTGTCTGCAGTGTCTGATCATAGGAGCTGTTGGAGCTATGTTAGACATGCACATTTTGACCTTAACAATCTGTCTTGGTTTTGAAGCATTGTACAGCCTAAACACTGACATGAAAATGTTTCATGTCAGTGTTAGGCTGTACAATGCTTCAAAACCTTTGTGAAATATAGCTATTATGACTGCACACATTGCCCTGGCTTGCAAAAATAAATAACTCAAGAAATTACAATTACAATTTAGGCGTTTAGCAGTCTTTCTTAATCCAGAGCGATTTAGCAAGGACAACACAAGGTAATCAATAGAAATAGTAGCCTAATCTATAGGATCATAAGCAAACCAAGAAGAACCTCATCTGTTTAATAAGTGTGAGTGTGAGACATTTTAAAATGAGTCTTTCATTGTCTTTAATGACAATAAAGAACAAAAAAAATGGTGTTGATTAAGCAACCAGAGTCTAAATGTAATTAAGGATTTCTTAATTGTAGGCTAATTCATTTTTCAGCTAATTATGATGATGAGAGAGGCTGATAGCATTTCGCCATCCTCCAACGAGCAGGGATATGGCAAGGTAGGCCTAAAGACTAATTATAAAATATCACCTTCCTGTGATGATGAATCTATTCTTGCAATAAATAATCTGGGATGTGGCACCGTCCTCCTCCTGCGTCGCAGCAGGGGAGGTGAGAGCCGTCCGGTTGGAAGGAGGGATGGGATGGGAAGGAACAGAAGCACTGAGAGGGGAGGCAGCAGGAGGTACCAACCGATACAACAGCAAGCTACCGTTACGTTTAGAAAGAGTGTTTATGGGTTGCTTTTAATGACTGACCCGTTGCAGACAGTGTTTTAACGTTGACCTGCTTTTGGCTTTATTATCATTAGAAGAAGACTATTATTATTATCATTATTATACATTCACGAACGACTTTGTTCGATCCTCCCATACGTAGATGATGGCTTTACGTGGAGGAACCCCACGCTTGGATTGAAATGTGGATATCATGGGATTTATGTCGACGAAAATACAAGGAGTTTTTGCGTTTGCCATAGGTAAGACATTTACATTTTCTTCATAATTCAAATGTGCATTGATTGTAGGCTATAGTTCTTTGTCTATAGTGTGGAGGAGTAGTGTGTGTGTGTGTGTGTGTGTGTGTGTGTGTGTGTGTGTGTGTGTGTACTGTGTAGGATATTTATTTATTTTGGATACATAGGATATAGGCTATAGCCTACATTTTATCAGGCTATCAAAGAATATATTTTTTTACCATGACATAATCTTCATGTATGGTAGCTATAGTTTAATATAGCCTATAGTTTTTGTTTAATGCATAGCTGATTCCATTGTGCATGTTAGCCTATGTCAGGCATTCATCGCCAGCAGCAGCAACACACCCCTCGGTGTTAGATATTACATGTCTAAAAATAGGAACTACTACTTTGGGGATGGTTGTGTGTGCGCAGCTTTTAGGAGAAAACACAATATTCAAATGAATGAAGACCATCAGCCAGCCAGACAGACATTCTTTCTGTCCATCCTGATAATTCTGAATGAATCCACGAACCCCTGCCTATATTGCGCTTCTTTAGCTTAATAGGTAGGTACTAATAGCATCAAATAGTCTAATTGATAAGCTATAAAATAATAGCCTACAATATTTAATAGCAGATCCTAGAATAAAATACATGCAACTGGGGAATAAAAGTAAAATAATCTCTAATTAACATTAGACTAATAATCAAAATTGTTTCAAATAAACAGGGAAATAAACAGCTATGATATTCCATAACAATGTATGGAATAACGATAGGATTTTTTTTTATTTTATTTTTTTAACAATAGCCTGCCTACATTGCAAATACCCACAAGTGAAGTTAAGAGTAGGATAGGAATCCATCATTCAAAATATATCGGCCTACAACATTGTCACAAGTTACCAAGATAATACCTACAGTTACTTTTTTTCATTTTTTTTTTTAAACCAACAGTGCCAGTTGCCTAAACTGTAATCCTGGGTGCTACTCTCCCTCTGCCAACCCAGGGAGAGCCCCGAACTGAGCTCATGCACGAGGAGTTTGCAAGCCACTTCTTATCACCTGACGGGGAGTTTCCCCGGTAGGACGTAGTGCATGCATTATTACTTTCCCCTCCATCAGGCGCCCTGGGTGACCAGGGAGAGGCAGTAGCCTATAGAGCATCGCAGTGCGGTGTCGGAAGTAAACAACCCATTCATTTTCACCATAGCGTTTTTCATTATCAGCCACAAAGTCGTAGCAATTCAATGTACACTTACCACTAGGCTGGTGGTTGTAAAATGGTTCTATATGCTCCTGTAGAACCCCCGAGTATGTATGCAATCACTCTAGTTTTAGTAAAAACACGTTTTAATCAAGATTGCACGGAGAAGAACTGCATTTCCCATACTGCTAAACATGTACATCCGGTGAAATCGACGTCTGTGATTGGTCTAGCTTCTTCTTCTTTCATGTATCTTGCGGTTACCGCGGAAGTAGCTACTGCCCCCTGTCTTCCCGGCGGATTATTGCACGTCAGCAGAACTTCGTGAGCGATCGTCTTTCTTTTACAAATATGATCCACTATGTTAAGGATGACGATAAGAGCGTCCACAGAGATGACAATCACTACATTTCAGGCCGTATGCTGGCCTGGATAACTAAACTGAGCGTGATTTAAGGGCTTTATTTCAGGAAACAACAACAACATTCGCTATGCATTCTGGGAGTGTAGTTTCCGCAATTTTAAAAATAATGATGTACACAGTCTTGTACCCTGCCCTTTTTTTCAGCTTTCTAATTAATCTTTGCATTAAAAAAAATGTGAATATTGACACGATCCCTCTCCAGCCGAGGTGGCTTTGTCCAAGGCTTAAAAACGTTTAAATAAATACTTTATGAAATGTCTATGGAAGAAATGAATGCGGAAAACGCTTCCGACACCAGAGTGAGGACGGGGTGGGGCTTCAACTGCGATGCTCTATAGAGACCAGGATTACTGCATGTTTTTTGTGCAGATACCTATCCTAGTAGTCCGAACGTTTCGTGCATTAATCGTGCACTATGTGATAGAAGCATGAAATTTGGCACACAGTTAGAACATGCCATATGGAACATTTTTGGCTATAGGGCCATCGCAGATTTGTCTCGGGAAACCTTTGGGAGCCAATCAAAGTTGGGCTCTCATAGACTTTACTATACAGTAAAATAATACAAAAAATAAATATGCTTTAAGTAGCATGTGAGGGGTCAAACTAGGATTTCTTCGGGATTCTGAATCCAATGCAAGCATTTGTTTTGCACGAAAAACATTCCTTTCCGAAACACGGCCCCCACAAAACTGTGAAAAGTGACGACTCATCACTAAACCATAGTTTTATGCCTGGGGGCCGTTTTTAGCCCAAGGAATGTTTGTAGTGCAAAACTAAAACCCCTAGTTTGACCCCTCACATGCTACTTAAAGCACATATATCTTTTGTATTATTTTACTGTATAGTAAAGTCTATGAGTGCCCAACTTTGATTTCCCAAGTTTCCCAAGACAAATCTGCGATGGCTCTATACAGCCAAAAATGTTCCATATGGCCTGTTCTAACTGTGTGCCAAATGTCACGCTTCTATCATAAAGTGCACGATTTCATCAACATACTGCCGTAACTGCCCGAAATGCCCGGACTATATGGGACATAAGGAGAACATCCACACAGAAAGGCCCTTTCGCCAACCTATTGTGGGCCTATACAGTTATGTTACATTGCAGCAGTGGTTGTGGAGGTGGTCTCCCTACTCCCTACTACAGGGGTCTTCAACAGGGGGTCCTCAGAGTTACTACAGGGGGGCCGCCAAATCTTTGTGTGATAGGATCATGTTTTTTTACATTAACCATTTGAACCCTAGCTTCCGTATTCTGAGTGGAACATTAGCCAAAAATAGCCGATCTACAAGCTTATAACGCCTCGCAGCACAAGGTGTTGTAAGCTTGTAGATCTGAAGAGGTTTGTAGAGGAAAAAGAAGAGCAGACTATTTGACGGTTCAAGTGGTTAAATGTCTGACAATACACATTAGTCCAACATAATGGCAGTGCTGTTAAACAAGTCTAAGCTGTCTAAGAAATCTATGGACATTTTTAATCTGCAATAACATTTTATACTATATAGAAGGGGTCCCTGCTTCATCTCTCTCTCAGCTAAGGAGTCCCTGGCCTGAAAACGTTGAAGACCCCTGCTGTAGATCCTGGTATGTCGGGTTGGATAGGTCCTAGGACACATACTGGGAGACAGTGGTGTAAAGTAACCAAGTACATTTACTCAAGTACTGTACTTAAGTACAATTTTGAGATGAGGGACCGTGACCAAATACTACAGTATTTTTACTTCTACTCCACTACATCTCAGGGGCAAATATTATACTTTTACTTCACTACAATTATTTGAACACTTTAGTTATAGATTAGTCACTTAGTAGATTTAGATTATTATTACAAAACATACATTACCCACTTCAGCCCTATATAGGCCTATGCATTTGGTCATTTGAAAATAGCTGATCTACAAGCTCACGATGCGTTGTATTGTGAGCTTGTAGATCTGCTATTTTATACATTTGAAAACTTGTAAAATGGGGACATTCTGCATAATGAGTATACTACTTTCTACTTTTGGTAGATTTTGATGCCAATACTTTTGTACTTTTACACAAGCACATTTTTTATTCTGGACTTAGATCATTATTCATAGTATCTCCCCAATCCAAGTAGGCCTTCTGTCTCGGAAGAGGGCGGTACAAGTTTGATGTCCCGCTACGCCAGAAATGGGGGTTCAATCCCCAGGTAGCCTATAATAAGTTGATAAGAATATGACATGATTTATGGATGTGTTGGAAAGATCATGGAGAGGATGACTCATACAGTATAAAATCCAATGTCAAGGTAGATGAGAGAGAAACCATCTGTATCACGCTTGCTGCATATCCTCTGTAGATTGAACCTCTGCATACAGCATAAATGATGCCACGAATGAATAGTTTTATTTCAGTCTTAAGCCATGTACAGAGTTAAAAAACATTTTAAAAAAGAAATAATAATAATAATACTGTCGGCAGAAGCCGTAGCTTATAATGCCTACCCTTTTTGTCTTTTAAAATACTTAAAACAGAAACAATAGCATGAAAAAAAAAACATTGCATGGATGCACCTGGGACGTAACCTCCTGCTCTCACCAGGTCCAGGACTTGTGCGTAGCACCAGACTCCCAGCACCAAACATTTAATTCAGGAGCAGTGGGTTCCTGAGCCTCTAGCGGCTTGACTGGCCCTACTAAAGGCCTCACCGTGGGTTTGTTGGGCCTCTTCCTCACGGAATACACAGGCTGGGGCATCAACCCATACTGCTCCCGGGTGCCGTCTACATTCCGGCTGTCACCCGTCTCTCCGGTGGTTGTATAGCAAAACAATGTCTCAAGTCTCTCGATCAATTCTCTGGAAAGAAGACCCAGCCACAGAAATCCACTTACACAGCTTTTAGAGAAAACAGATTGAATTGAGAACCCATCCCTTGGTATGACTACAGCTGAAAAGAAGTACCAAACATCCTGAACTCTTCTGACAGACACCAGAAAGGGGGTTGGATCCCTGTTGTCACAGTTTCATCCCCAGGAACAACAACAAAGTACGATGGCCTCATTTTTTGCCTCCTCCTTCCTGGGACATGAATGTCTTAGTCTTTCAACTTGTTTTGGCATCAGGTACACGGTGTCCCTGTTTTCAGTATATAAGCCTATAGATGAAATTCAAGACATTGCAAAAAACTTTCTTTCTCAACATTTCACAAAAATATTGAAAATATCAGATCTGCAAGCTCACAACACGTTGTGATGCAACAAGCTGTGTGCTTATAAATCTGCCAACTCGTTGGACAACGAAGTACTATACATAGGCCTACATTAAGTATTTACTGTAAGTGGTTAACAAAACTCTTAACATATGGTACTGCTGTGATTCGCGTCAAGCTGAGATCAAACCCCAGTCTCCCACTCAGCAATGCGACGCACAACCTACAGTGCCAATTGAGCTGAGCCCGATTGATAGAGTTGTTGTGGCTGGGTCTTAAAGTTATACCATGTAACTTTTTTTATAAAACAAATCTTAAAATTGTCTTAACTGTTAAATCGCTAAAGTTTTAGAACCCCCACTCCGTTATTTTCAGCTTCTGAAGCCTTCTCTTTATATGTTTTCTACTTAGCCGTGACAGGGGCGGGATTTCCCGGCAAAATTACGTCATCACACTACCGGCCAATCACAGCGAGGGTTATACACTGCCGGCCAATCACAGCGCATCTTGAAGTGGGGTCGCTATGGCGGCCATATTTGTAGTCGCCCGTGTGTCTCTATACTCAAAAGGTAATCTCGCCTACCAGGCAGGGTGAAGGAGTCCGTTTCTCCGGAATGCCTGAACGCACAGGAACCAGGGACCCCTCTAAAGATAGCTCTCGGCGAGGTGGAGGCAGACGCGGGGGTGTGAAGGTACGAAAAACGGCCGAAAGACGCGGACGCGACCGCGGTTTGCTATAGGGCTACTGACCACTAGTTGAGCATCTTACACAGTATAGCTTTAACTGGGGCACTACATCTAATACCTCTCCGTTTTTGGGAGCGTGCTTCAAACTACAACGCTATGCTGCTCACGCTACACACTCTACAAGACACTTTATATGTCCCTCCCACAAGAACCTACTCCATGTCCTGCCGACGCCGCCAGATGTAGCGATTCTCGCAGAGCTGGGATCGAACCCCAGTCTCCCACTCGGCAAACCGACGCACAACCTACCGTGCCAAGAGAGTTGAGACGAATTGGCCGGGGCCTTGTCTGGGTCACTACAATACTTTTCTGACTGGTAGAATAACCTCACCTGTACGTCATTTGCAGTGTTCCTGGCCATCCTGGTGGCAGGAGGAGACTCGCCCAATGTGAAGTGTGAAGGCATCTACAAGGACTTCTCTGACTGTGTCCTGGAGCTGGGAGACAGCATGGACAACTACCAGGAGAACGTCACCAGTCAGAAGGGAGTGGCAGCCGTGTGCAGGTACAGTAACTACACTAACAGATATTTGAGAGACAGTGTGCAGGTACAGTCAGGGGCGTCACAAGGGGTAGGAAAGTGGGACTGAGTTACCAGGGCCCAAGGTGGAGGGGCCCTAGTAACTTTAGCTATTGAAAAATAGCAGATATACAAGCTCACAGCGCGGCACCGAGTGCCGCGCTGCGAGCTTGTAGATCTGCTATTTTTGAAAAAGTCGTGAAAATGTGCGCAAATCTTTGAATATATGTATTTTTTAAGTGAACATTTGTAACTAAAATTTTGCTTCTGGGTGTTCCCTGGAACTAGATATTTTGAGATGCGGGTCTGTGGCCAAATACATGTCATTTTGGGGGTCCTCAACATGAAAACGTTTGAGCACCACTGACATAGAAACATAAGTTTCTTGCGCACATTTTCACGATTTTTCCAAAAATAGCAGATCTACAAGCTTGCAGCGCGGCACTCGGTGCCGTGCTGTGAGCTTGTATATCTGCTATTTTTCAATAGTTAACATTCATGGGGGGCCCACAGTGAATCCTTGTACCCAGGGCCCAGAAGTTGGTGTGACGCCCCTGGGTACAGTAACTACACTAACAGATATTTGAGAGACAGTGTGCAGGTACAGTAACTACACTAACAGATATTTGAGAGACAGTGTGCAGGTACAGTAACTACACTAACAGATATTTGAGAGATTGATTGATTGAAGACTTTATTAGAAGTTTGCATAGGAAAAGGTACAGTTTCATGACGGTACAGTTCACTGGTACAAGGTCTACTAAAAGGAGATCCATGAAAAGACTAAGCTTATTTCCACAGGAAACCATTTAAGTATCTCATATAACATTGAATGACAGACGAATAGAACACAGTACTATGCAGTAGATATGTAAAGAAAAAAAAAATGATAGAACAAAAAAAGAAAACAGTAAGTCTAAACAAACAGTAAGTATATACAAAGAAGCAGGGGAGGGTAGGGTTGGGCTAGGTTAGTTTTTTTTTACCAGTTGCGAACGGCTGCTGCCTGTAAGTGGTTTTTCAGGGCAATTTTAAAGGATGCTAGTGATCCACACTCCTTTATGGCCTTCGGTAAGGCTTCCCACATTTTGGTGGTATAGCAGAAAAACGAGTTTGACCCTTTGTTGGTTTTGACTCTGGGTTGGAAGTGATCTGTAGCGCTGCCTCTGGTGTTGTAATTATGGACATCCTTAATGTTTATAAAGTATTTTGACAGGTACTTGGGTGTACAGTGTGCAGGTACAGTAACTACACTAACAGATATTTGAGAGACAGTGTGCAGGTACAGTAACTACACTAACAGGTATTTGAGAGACAGTGTGCAGGTACAGTAACTACACTAACAGATATTTGTTAGGTTTATCCCTAAACCTCTTTGCCATTTTTTACTACCGGCTATTTACGAATAGTCAAACTTTAAATAGAGCTGAAGTGGTTTTGTAACAATAATCAGAATCTACAAAGTAACCTAACTATACATTTTTCAAATAATTGTAGTGGAGTAAAAAGTACAATATTTGTCTGCTCTCCTCAAAATGATACTTAAGTACAGTACTCGAGTACATAGACTTTGTTACTTTTCACCACTGCTAAGTGCTAACATATACTGTACATGAGTGCAAGAAAGAGACCGACTAAAGCCCGTATCAGAGTCGGGTCCGCGGTGGAAGGCTATCCACCGCGGTGTAGTGCCGTGTAGTCTTTTTGAGTCATAAAACTACAACGTTAACGCTCAAAAGGACTACACGGCACTACACCGCGGTGGAAGACCCGACTCTGATACGGGCTTGACATAAAGCATCCTTCTGTGTATTCAATGGATGGATACTAAGTAAGTCGCTGTCTCGGCCCTTGCGATTTGACATGTGCGCATAAATTATACATACCGTAGTTTAGTGTGTGAACTGACAGATTGATGTCATGAATAAAGGTATTCATGACGTGACATAACACTGGGAGACAAAGAGAACAGAGATGCTATCATCTCTGGGAGAGAAAACACAAGTGAATGGGGCTGAAACGCTGACCGAGCCACTGCTTCTAAATAATTTATGACTTTGCTGCAGCTGTAATGAAATTCAGAAGAGATTTTTTGTCATTGTTAGCGTGTGCACTCTGCACCCGCAGTACAGAATATTAAAGTTGAAATAAATCTATATATCCCTGTCAACAATGCCGCAGTGTTTTTTTTCTTCTTCTTTTTTTTTGCACCCGACTGCAATCACGGGCAGATAAAACATTCGTGTTCTTTCTGCCGTTTTTGAAAAATGTATAAGTAAAAGTCAGGATTTCAAAATGTACTTGAGTAAAAGTAGGCCTACAAAAGTATTGGCATCAAAATGTACTTAAAGTACCGAAAGTAAAAGTTCTCATGAAAATAGCAGATCTATGCGACGCATTGTGAGCGTGTAGAACAGCCATTTTCAAATGGCCGAAATGTACTGTATATATAGGACTGAAGTGGGTATGTTTTGTAATAATAATCTGGGGGGGCTGCAACAGTTGCCTGTTTAGCGGGGAGCAGAACTGAGAGAAACACTGTGTTTCTCCTTCATGTGTTACTGTATGTCCAGCCAGTGAAGCTCTCACTGTCAGGTGAAAAGAAGTGGCTGTATGGCAACTTCATTAGGAGAGACATGGTTGTCTACTCTACACCCTCCCACATGACCAACTGTAGAGGTTAGAAGTGACAGGGACTAACCAGCGTAACCAAGATGGGGCCTAGGTGGTAGACCTCTATCTTTGCCACGCCGGAGAGCTCACAACCTAACGTAACCTAAGTAAGCCTGTAGCGTGAGGCAGCTTGATGTACTAGTACACCTCCTGGACATTACAGTATGTCACAGGGACTTACCCCAATCCAACCCTTGATGCTGAGTGCCAAGCAGGGAGGCACTGGGTCCCATTTTTAAAGTCTTTGGTATGACTTGGCTGGGGCTCAAACCCCCGACCTCCCAGTCTCAGTGTGGTCATTGTAACCACAAGGCCACTGAGCTGGTTTAGAAGCTAGCGTACAGGAGAAATACAGTAGTAGCGTAATAGCAGAGAAAGAGCCAACTCACAAAGTTTCTATCCCGTTTTGGCCGACAATGGCAAAGTAAAAAGCTGCTAAGAAGGAGCCAAACCGAGTATGGACGAAGACAGGCTATGTGTGGTACAGACAGTCTACAGCAGGCAGTCACATGCACACATACCAGTGCCTTTTTATAGGAGAAAGTGCCCTCTTTATTCCTACATCATTTCTCCCATTCATATCTCTCTTGCTGAACCACAGAAGATCTCTGTTTTGTTTCACCCCTTCCTGATAAGTCTGTCTTTTAACAAAAAAACAAGGAACTGGCATGTATGCTCAACTCAAACATCACGACTCAAAAGGCACAGAAATAGAAAACGAAGTTGTCGGCCACTCGCAAATTAGTAGGTAACACATTTAATAAGCACCCGAAGGAAACAGCACTAAGCTTTCATCAGCATTTCATCAGATGTATGTGGGTGTGAATTCTGCTTTTAGGACACGCGTACGGTTGTGTGCGTCACGCCCCAAAAGTGTGAACTTGCTAGGTTGAGTTGTTTGCATTTTAGCTGGTTAACCAGTCCCAACTTGTCAAAGAATCATACATGATTCTTTGACTAAATATATATATTTTCAAACATTTAAGTACTTTTACTTTTGGTACTTTAAGTATATGTTGATGTACTTTCGTACTTTTACTCGTGTAACATTTTGAACACAGGCCCTTTACTTAACAGTAATCAGTCATTTTTCCACCAGTGATTGAGGAGCCCCATCTTGACCCTTTGACGTTTCTGACTTCGCCCCATATTCTAGCCACTGGGAGGCGTTCCACACGTGTGCCCTGACAGCGCTATCCGACTGCCAGGAGGAAGTGGGGCCCATCTGGGAGACCCTGAGGGAGGACTCCAGGAAGATCCGCTTCCAGGGGAGCCTGTTCGATCTGTGCAGCCCCAGCTCTGCCCCCGGCCTGCGGTCGCCGCATCTGGCTGCCCTTCCCCTGCTACCCCTGCTCAGCAGCATGCTTCTAATAACTACTGGCTCCCTCTGGTCTTCAACATAGAGATTGTGGAGAGAGAGAGACCACTTCCCTCCCCACCTTCTTCCCAGAGCACTTGCACATTCCTCCTGGGGCGATGATGTCCTCCTATAGCCAAGGATTTCAGTAGGCAGAGTATTATACAGTAGGCCTATTGTATTCTAGTCTCGCGTGGCCAGACTGTTGCCTCCCACAATTTTCGAATGCTTCCTTCAGTCATACAGTCTGGAGCAATGGAAGCTCTTTTGATGAGCAAGCGATAAAGGGGATGTGACGCCTCCTCACCACTTCCGTTTCGGCTTTACAGTCGCGCATATTTATCCTAATATAAATCAAAAACATCTATTTATAGCTTTCTGCTTAGCAGCAATGGAAATTAAAACATCTAAAGAAATATATTTTCGTGAACGGAAACGACAAACGGATGCCGACTTTCCGTGTTCGGATTTCGGGAGGTGCAGTTCCAGACTCTATTGAAAGCATCCAGAGATTGTGGAATAGTTGTCTGGCTACGCGAGACTAATTGTATTCGGGATTACGTTAACCACTTTAACCCTGGTGTCACTATTTCTGGGCATGTCATCATCATTGGGCGAACGTTTTCGCCCAAAAAAGTTTAGCCTCGAAAAGGCTTCAGTGGTTAACGCAGAGCCATAGATGTCTTTGGCACCTTCTGATTCGTTTTCGCTTTTTCACTGGGATGAAATAGTGCTTGAAATCCTTTGCAATACTTCAGCTTGGGGCTTTCCTTGTGTGTGCATATGAAACCACTGTAGTAGTTCATCAATCTTAGGTTAGATCTACAGTTATATTATGTTAGCCAGACGATCGGAGATCTCAGCCTATCAATCATCTGAGGTTAATCTAAATTTAATGTAGCTGCTAGAACAGCTGGGTAGTATTTTCTTTACCTTGCTTTGATAGTTATTCAAATGTTAAAAGCGTAGACACAATAAGCTAAGGCTTCAGCCCACACCTTTTTATCTGTTTCACTGATATCAAATGAAGCCATTGTATTGAATCACGTTTAATGATTACTACTACTACTACTACTACCACTGAGAAAACCTCCACTAACAAACCTATGGCTCTGAAAATCAATCCTGATATACTGTCCCAAATTATGAAGGACCACCCTATAAAGTCTATGCTTTTGTTCTGCAATGCAATTTGTTTTTACATGTTCGTTTCCACCCAGCTCTAGCTCCTACATTGCATTTAGGTGTCACCAGACACATCATAGCCACCTACAGTACAGTATGATCTCTAGGACAAGAGACAACCTCTGATCGTCTGGCTATATGCAAGACTATAGGCCTGACCAAACAACCCATGTACTATATTTACAATACAATCTTAATCTAATCAGTGCAAAGTCTATAGTCAGATAGCTGTCTCTGAGTTAGCAACATACCATGTGTATTATGGTATGTCTCTGAGTTAGCAACATACCATGTGTATTATGGTATGTCTCTGAGTTAGCAACATACCATGTGTATTATGGTATGTCTCTGAGTTAGCAACATACCATGTGTATTATGGTATGTCTCTGAGTTAGCAACATACCATGTGTATTATGGTGTGATGACAATGATAATTCAAGGGATATCGTGTCTGTTAGCCCAGAGAGCCATAGAGGTAAACCACAGATTATTTTATACAAAGTAACCCAAGCAATTATCAGAGTAATTATCACATTATTTACAATCGATAAGAGAACAAAAGATGTATTAATATATAAGTTATATCGTTTGGTGAATAAGATAATATATAATTTATGATAATAGATACATACATATGATATCTATACAGAATATATTATGACTCATTGTGAGTGCGGGATCCTATTTGGCAAGCATAGTTTCCAATAGTTCTATAATCTTTACAGAATGAATAGGGAACAACGAAACAAGAAGCTAAGCAAAGGCTACTCTCAAATGTCTGCCTATTTATAAAGCATAACGATATTGATTCAGGGTCGTTTACACCCAAGGTAAGGATTAAGAAGTGTTCCAGAGGTGTAATTGTTGCCAAACAAATTGCTTTCTGTAAGGCTACTTCAAGCTCTATGATTTTGTGTTAAAGTGACAATCAAGACAGTTGTGTGATACTTGACATTCTATCCCTAATACCTCTGCTATGAAAAACACCAAAAAGGCATACAGTGCACATACACACACGCACCCACGCACGCGCACATGCGCCCAAGCACACACTCACGCGCCCACACACGCACACACACAGATAATCAGCACCATGTTTTCACCAGCCCGGTGGTTTGTATGATAGTGGGGTCCCAAATAAAAAACACATTGCATGGAGTGAGAAAGTTGATGGATTTCTGTGCTGTGTGCGTGCCATATCATGTTGTATGAAAGAGTTTGCCTGCTGTTTAAGCATCGTTGACTAATAACTCCCGAGCACATTAGATATAATATCTCTATAGCACAATGTATTCTTTATGTGGATAGACTAAAAGTACATAGGGGTAGATAGCACAGGTTCACTGACACACCCGTAATCCAGCGTATGCAACAAAAGTATTACAAAGCAATGACTCCATAGACAGACCACTACAAAGAGTCCTTAGTTACTTCAACTCCGAAGGGTCCATTTGGTTACATTTGCATACGCTCTTCAGAGATATAAATGGATCAACACTGATGATTACCATTTCATACAAATATATTAATTTATACCCAACATGCATAACTGTTCTCGATTAAGTCAAAATTGTACAACAGCTATTTTTATATAGCTATGTAATGGCTGTTTACAGCTTTTCTTGTAGTTGTATTATTACATGTTTATAAGCATTTTAAGTTAACTAGGTATTTGGCAATGAGCCATTCTAAAAACACATTCCAAATTGTTAGCCAAGTTATTGAAAATAAATTCTATTATTCTCTTTTTTTTATTGATGGCACTCTTAAAACGTGGACGAATGCTGTGGACTAGCCTAGATATTGGCATTAAATTCGTTGCATGATCATTTTCACCAAAACAATATTTCAGATGGACATTATTAGGTTTTGTTATTTTTTTTTACCTTGCCACAATATACTGTTGTATGCATGCTAGGTTAGATCTTTGACATGAAGTAAGTAGTAGTATAGTTTCTTATCCACACAGTCATTCTACTCCCTATCAGCATGCTCCGACTGGTCGTTAATAATTATTTTTGTGATTCAGAAGTCATAGAATCGTGTCACCCAGTTAGTGTGTCTGGTGGTGGTGGCAAGTAATGGAATAAAATGACATGTCCTGTCCTCAAAGCATGAGCAATATGTATGCCTGGTTAATTGTAAGAGGACCATTTCCCCTCCTTAATATATGCAACTGAATAAAAGCATGAACATGACCACATTATTAAAGATAGTCCGTTCAACTGAAATTATGATTTGAGAAAACTACTGAATGTACAAATAGAATATTATTATTATCATCATTGTCTGTACAACCAAGGACAATGTGCACTATTTACATAGGTCTGTATTGCATTGCAAAGTTATGTTTGTAATAATAAAGCAATAAAACAATAAATATCCTGTGATTTATTTAATAGACATATTGCAAAACCTACACCAAGATACATATCAATACATTGCTACTGTATGCATCCATCACTCAGCTTATGTTTGTCTGGTGCCCCTGTTTTGGTTGCATTTTCAAAAACTAGCAGAGCTACAAGCTTGTAAGTCTTTAAGCAGTTTAAAACTATGTCTCCATAGAGAGGAGTAGTTTATTATTACTTTGCAGCGTAGCACATCAGATTATTCAAACATAGGTCAGTAGTGTTGTTTCACATAATACAAGTCCTCACAGCACCCTTCCTTTACAACATGGTTTCCTGTTTAATTTTCCCCGTAGGGGGGCCTGGTGGGAGACTCAGCCACTTAGCGCACAGACCATATGCTCCTTGTTGTGAGCATGAGGACGACCCGGGTTCCAATCCGACCCCTGTGTTGTTGTCTCGCATGTCTGTCTGTCTGTCTCTCTCTCTCTGTCTCAATATACACTTTAGGCATATAGCAGGCTCTCTTATTAATCCAGAGCGATCTACAGTAAGCAAGGACAAAACAAGGTTATAGGCTACTGAACATCAAATGTGAATAGCAATAGTAATCTAGGATAGAATCATAGCCAGGTAAACCAAGAACCTATCATCAGTCTAGTACAGTGTTTCTCAAACTTTCAAATGTCAAGGTCTCCCCTTAACTCTGACAGTGTACAAATGGAACCAAATGGACCCGAAAGGGTTCATTTGGTTCCATTTGTACACTGTCAGAGTTACAGACTTGTAAGGGTCAATTTAGAGTTAGACCCTCATGAAGGTACCCACAGAGTCCCTGGAATCCACTTTGAGAAACACTGGTCTAGTAGAATATTCAAAAAATAAATCAATATTGAAATATAGACTCCACACTATAGGATGCCAGGTCAACAATGACCTATCTGTCTTCATAACATGCTATCTAGCCTAGATGACAGCATCATCTTATGAAGACAGATGCCAGGTCATTGTCTCTCTGCCATTGGTTTCCTGTCTTCTCTACAACCGGCCTATATCTGAAATAAGGCACAAAAACACAATTAGTGCTACATTTAGCGTATATTATCAACCCAGCTGCAAATCAGCAGCTCGTTAGTGCAAGGCACCATCTGTTCAGTTTCATCCTTCTTATTATAACTCTATGGTTTCACCTGGGCACTTCCTCCCACCACCAGAGAATGTGAGATAGATTAGGAGAACACGATGGATTCATTTAACTCTGAAGAGTGTAAAAATTGAACCAAAATGGTTCCATTTGTACAATCCTCAGAGTTAAATTAACACTAAAGATTTACTGTGTGTATAATAGCTATCTTTGACTTTGACATCTTAAGCATGATGATGACAGCTAGTTGTTCATAAGCCAATTGTTTCCTGAACATGAGATTGTATTCATGGGGATGAAGAGAAAGTGTTTCATGTTATCAAAAACTAAACGGCTTGACCTTCTAAAACTTGGCTTTACAAAAAGCTAAACCGAGGCTGCACATCATGTATGTCTGCATGCCCTGAATGTCTGTACTAAAAGGGGTCACAGCATATTCGTAAATATTTCTCCCCTCTTAGAGTTGTCAAGCACGGGTACTGGTGTGGGTAAACCATGATAGAAAGCCATGGCCAATCTACCATTTATTCTGATTATCACAGAATGTGTTGTTTACATACCTTTTTATATACAGCAGCAGTGATGGAGAGTAATATTCAGTACTGGACTGGAAGTACTGTACATAAGTACAATTTTGAGCCTTTTACTCAAATTTTACTCAAACCTTTTACTTTATCAATTTATATTTCTACCAGATCTCCAGGAAATATTGTACTTTTTACTCTGCTACAATTATTTGACAGCTTCTGTTACTATGAAGATCTTGATTATTAATACGAAACATAAATGTCTGGATATATCATGTATTAATAGGTTAGACTACCCAGGCAGCAGTACATCAATAGTAGTAAAATAATCCACACCTTTACCAGCTGCAATATTAAAGTGATGAACACATTAAAGGAGTTGTTCATTTTGTATAACACGGTTCTATTGTGAAAATAGCAGATCTACATGCTCACAATGCCTCGCAACGCGAGGCATTGTGAGCATGTATGTTGCACATTAAGTTAAGTAATCTGGGCACCCCCCAAAATAATTTGGGGACCCCCCCTGGGTCCCGACCCACAGGTTGAGAACCACTGAATTACACACCCCATGAAGCCTTGAATTCATGACGATTTTAGTTTGTTAAATTAATGGCTCAGGAATGTGACAAAAACAAAACAAATCTCAAAGAATTCAAGGCGTGTGTAATTGATAGAAAAGAAGATATTTCTAATACCTGACTTGAATCTATATATTGCTTGTGTAGGTGGGTGGGTAGGGGAGAAGAAGAACTGCATTCCATTAGAGTTCACAGTATTTATTAAATATATCATAAAAAAAAAAAGCCAAATAATATAGTTATTATGGTTTCAAATTATATTTCAGAGTACTACGGCTGTTGGTTTTAAACTGTTGGAGAAGCATCTGCAAGAAGCAAACAAGAGACACACTGGCTCAGAAAGGTTGAGTTCATCATAACCTGTAAAATATCATCAACCCCACCCAATGAAATGAAGCACTGTGACAGTTCAGAGAACACATTTCAAAACATCACACTGCATAATTAGTCCACATACCGAAAGCAAAGCCACCCCATCTCCTGATTTCATGCAATTACCAGAATGAATCGTTATCGTTTATCGTGATAAAGGAAAAATATTATTATAATATTATAATTATTAAAATATTATAATCCTATCTCAGAGATTTAGAGTTACTGTGAATTGTGATCCATCATAGACCAGGATGAATTAGGTTTTGTTGAGCTGCAAATTCAGTACCACATTTTTAACTACAGAACGGATGATCGCAGTCATGTGGGTTTTGTTTACATCCTGGCCACATGGTGCGTTCCTATTGCCGAATAGGTAAAAACATCACTTTAGCCCACAACAGTAAGAAAACGGATGCTGCCCGACTCAGGGTGTCGAAAGGGCATGGACCCCCAAAGGTCTGAAGTGAAGGTTCCATTCTTACGCCTTCTAGAGGGCCACATCTGCCTGAAGATGCAGTGTGGAGGAGAGAGGCTTCCTGGCCATGTTTGAGGTCAGTGGCTTTAGAGCAGGGTTCCCAAATTAGTTTTAGATAGATAGATAGATACCTTTATTATCCCAAGGGGGAAATTCAGTTTTCCCCAAGGGCCGAATTATGTCTAGGGTACCAAGCCGAGGGCCACAACATTGCAGGGGGCGACGGTGGCGTTCCCACTACTCCAGCGACAGTTTGCTTCGTTGTCGGGTGAAAATCTTGTATGTCCAAAACCGTTCATTTTGAATTTATCATTTTAAAAATGATTTAAACTAGTGAAAACAGCCGATCTACAAGCAACGCCTCGCGGTGCGAGGCGTTGTGTGCTTGTAGATCTGCTGTTTTCACTACTTTTGTGCGACGGCCTTGTATAATTTGCGAAGGAACGTACAAATTTGGAGATACGAGATTTCCACCCGACAACGACGATATACTAGTGTTGTTGCTGCTCTTATACCACATTATTACTGGGGTTGGTTTGGGCGGGCCGCCTATTGGGGAACCCTGCTTTAGAGCGTGGCACAGGAGATGGTGTGTCCTGTCTGGTTACTGGGCCTATACCCCGATGACGAGAGACGCAAGGAGCCCATGGGTCGCCTCAACCAGGCCAACTGCACCAGCCGTTAGGTGGAGCTGGCCAACCGGGAGTTCTGTGCCCGTCCCAACACCTTCGAGCTGGTCACCGTCCGTCCCCAGAGGAACGAGGACAAGGAGACACTGGTGTCCCAGTGCCACTACGCTACGCCATGTGTGTCACCAAAAACTGGCTGTCTGCAGACACCACGGATGCAGAAGCTCAACCACGTGTTGGTGAATCTGCGCTAGCCTGGGGCCAGTCTAGATACCAATGCATATAGCTAACTAACTGCATCCCTACCTTGTTTTAACATGGCTGGGATGTCTAGCTCAGTCAGCTACAGGCCCCAGTGAGGCGTCCTGCACGCCAGCCATCTCCACTGGAGGGAGCCAGTGAGAGCCTCAGGCCTTTCCGTTTCATGGGACTATATAATATAAATATTATAATATCAACAGCTGTGTTTTAAGTGCAATACTGTGTGAAATGTTATGATTTTTTTTTGCCTGAGAATATATTTTAAGAGACTAACGGTAAATAAAGTTACGTTAATAAAATTCTTTTTTATAGAATGAGTAAAAAAAAAAAAAAAAAGTGGCAGATTAATTAATTAATGAATACCTGGCGGAGAATGTGTTAAATCATTCCAAAAGCCATTACTGCTCTACATGATTCTAAAAGTGAGCTTCATGCGCGGCGTCTCAACAAACGGCTGCACAGCAACAACTCCCATCACAACTACGATGACATTCTGTTGTCAGGACACACAGCTGGAGGCTGACAACACAGTCACACCCCCAGAGCTAACGCCACCTGGTTGGTCTGCGTGATGATACATTGAGACGTGACAAGGACACGAGACAGTAGCAACACTCACTGTACTGCAGCATAAAAACTAAAGGCTACCAGATTATTATGGCCTGGCCTGTCAGAAGAATGCACAGGGTTCCCACACATCTTTACCAATTCATTTCTAAAACTTTTCCAGAATATTTAACCCGATTTCCAGGACTATATAACAATAATTCAACTCAATAACAAGTCGCCTATGCACAATGCCCAAAGACAGGTAGTGTATGCCAGTGGTTCTCAACATTTTCAGGCTGTGACCCCCGAAATAATCATATTTGAACTGGGGACCCTGACGAGCACTAAGAGTTGAGAAATTTTGTATAACACGGTACTATTGTGAAAATAGCCGATCTACATGCTCACAACGCCTCGCGTTGCGAGGCGTTGTGAGCATGTAGATCGGCTATTTTCACAATTTCTGCCTCTAATATTTGACAATTTGGCCAATGTTAAATTTGTCATTTCAGAGGTATTAACAAAATCAATAACCAAAGACAATGCATAGCTACTTTTTTCCAGGACCTTCCAGGACCCTTGATCAATTCCAAAACTTTTACAGTACTGGAAAATATTTTTCAGATTTCAAAATATTTCCAGGAATTTCATGACCGTGGGAACCCTGAATGCATGTCAGGCTGCAATGTTCCCATCCTATCCACAAGTAAGACGCCCTAAGGCCGAGAAGCGACCGACCGTCAGGTCGCGCTGAAAAGCAGCTGACTGAGCAGCGTTCGGTTAAACAGTGTGTTAAAGCCTCTGAAAAGCCTGTGAAGGCCACAGCCAGTCGGCGACGCGCCACAGACCCATGTGAGTGAGTGTTACACCAAATAAGTTACTTACAACTTTTTGTGACCTGCCTTCATGGATGGAATGGGAGGGAGGAACTGAAGTCGATAATTAACGAAATGTTGTGTATTTGCGTGACTCACTGACAAACGCACAGACTGATTGTTCTTGGTTGTTAAGATCCTGACCCATCATGTACAGTATAGAGAATATAGGCCTACAGATTCCTGTATCCTGTGTCCAAGGTCAAGATTTAGACACAATGGATTCAGCCACTGTATGTATACTGTGATTAGTGATCGACGTTGAACTCACAGATGCAACGTCATGAAAGGAAAATTAAGCAAACCTCTTTTTTTTTAAATTCATCAAAATCACACTGGCCTGGGCACCAGACTTTAGTAACTAGAGTAGTCTGACAGCGCGCCACTGGTTCGAGTCCCGATCTCGACGGCCTTTGCTGCATGTCACTCCCCATCTCTCTCCCCCATTTCCTATCAAACTACTATCATATCAATAAAGGCATAAAAGCCCCCAAATAAATATATTTAAAAAATATATATATTAAAAAAATTATCTCGGTGTCTGACAGTAGTGATTCCCAATATTTTTTTATTTTCAAGGACCCCCACTTTGCATTTGAAGATTTTCATCTCTGGGATACCAATCTACACTGTAAAATCCTGTGTGAGTACAAAATGGAGCCACGGGCGCATCTGAAGGGACCATTTGTACACTTTCTGAGGCCACGTTTACACGGTAACGATCAGAACAGAAAACTTTAATGCGTTCTCAAGTTTTTATTCTGCGTTTACACGGAAACGCAACAAGTGATTGAAAACGCTGTAGTGTGCATACCAGGTGGCGGTGTGACGCAGTTCCAGACAGACTAGTCACGCATGCGTGGAACCACTTACGTTCTACTTCCCACTGTTTACATACACCAATGTAATAGCACTAGAGGGTCACGGCCCTTCGGGCCGCTCCCATCTATTAACTCATTGAGTGCCAATCCCGAACTAGTTCGGCTTTATTAGCGTATCGTAGTGTGCCGATCCCGAACAAGTTCGGCTTTTAAAAAAAAAAAAAAAAAAAAAAAAAAAAATTTTTTTTTTTTTTTTTGAAAAAAATTTTTTTGAATTTTTTTTTTTTTTTTTGGGACCCCATCAAATCTGGTGAACATGATTTCAATCGTGATTTTGCATGTTCCACCCCCATACAACCCCATCTAACATACAGGGCAGCCATTTTTGTTTACATTACATGTAAAACATAATGGCGATTATCTCAAGAATGCCTGAACGGATTTCCAATCGGATTTTTTTGTTTGAAAGCTGTGAACAAACTGCACAAATCCACTCCAATGCAATCCAGGATTGCATTGGATTTTTTAGAGCTCATTCTTCTCTGTTTTTTTCCCATGCATGAGGTGTGCAAGGTTTAATCATGGCTAAGTTGACGAAAATAAGGCTTCTAAAATGCTTGGTAGCCAATAGCTAACTTCAAGCTAACTTCATCCTCTTCCTGTACATGCACAAAGGAAAGTGTCCTTTCCTTTGTAAAAAAAGTCATGGCTCCAGGGCTTGGGCATGCATTACCAGCATATCTCTATTATTCTCTGGTCACTGGGCGCCCTCTAGTGGTGATAGGCTGGCACTCAATGAGTTAAGAAAAAAAAAAAAAAAAAAAAAAAAAAAAAAATCGTTTCCGGTCGGACCTGTTTGATCGCCGGACGCACTTCCGGTTTAGAACTCCGTGTGCCACGTGATCAGTCCTAGCCAATTGGAGTGCTGCATTTGGTCGTGTCTGAGTGATCCACAACCACAAACTGACAAAAACCGCTGGCTGCAGTTCTAAAATGTAGGTATAGATGCGCGGCGTGAGCCGACATGAGCCATGATGTCACATGTTTTGCCTGCTTACATGGAAACGCTAGCCGGAGTGTTTTCAAAGACTTCCACTCTGGATTATTTTCTTTATCCTTTCAAACCCCCGATAACGCTGTTGCCGTCCAAACGGAAGGCACATCCGATATTTAATTTTGCAGTTTTCTCTAGAGACCGTTGTCGTCTAACCGAGGGCCTGAGTTAAAGACCAGTAAGGGTCCATTTAGTTCCCAACTAAATGGATCTGATCAATCATTTATTTGGGGTTGGGGATTCTATCCTCCAACGGTGTTGGAGATGGATAGTCCATACTCTCCGTAAACCAGCCTCAAACACCACAAGAAAGTCCCTCAAGAGGAACCCTCAAGGGAAAAGAAAGAGAGCACGACCACGAAACACAGAGACTTGGAGGCAGTCAGATGCCAAGAAAATGGGCCACACCTGGGGACAGCTGGAGACAATGGCTTGGGACCAAGAGATGCTTGGAGAACTCTTGTTGATGGCCTAAGCCCCAGAAGGGGTAAAAGGCATAAGTAAGTTAAGTGGGGAAACCTGGAACTCCCTCAAGGGCTCCTGGGGGTCCCTGAACACCATGATGTAACCACAGTCCTATAAGCAACATATTTAGAATCTTTTTTCCCACTGTTAGATGGGTAGTTCCTTACTTAAATTACTAGTATATATAAACAGACCTAGATGAGCAAATAAAATCATATGGATCATGTTGTATAGTTGTATCCCTTGAAGAGGTGTAGTAACGTTGACAGTTCAACTCTGGGGTGCGTCTTGTCATTCCAGCATCCGCATTTACTGCAGCTTGCATTTTTGTCTTTCCATTTTTCAGCAGTTAAATTCACTCCACTGAGTAAAAACTCCTTTACGTGGTCCATAATAAAGATCTTCACATGAGCATAATAGTCAGTACATTAGGGTCAGTGAGAGAGGTCAAAGGTTAGACTTGGGTCCACTGTTGACGGGGATGGCCCTGAGCTCAGTCCTCATACACAGGTACTCTCCGGTGACGGCCATCAGCGCCATGCAGGCCACGTTCACCAGCCACCAGGACAGGGCCGGGAGGTGAGCGTTGTAGATCCAGCAGCCGATCATGTGGAAGAAATGCACGGTGACGGTGAAGTCCAGGCACTGCTTCCCTCGACGGATGAAGAGCCACAGACCGATGGCGCTGATGGAAGAAAGAACACGAGTAGATACAGTACATCAGTGACTGTGCTTTCAATGAGGACACAGACATTGATATAAAACAATATTTCTAAAAATGTTGTCAAGTCTTTGATATCAGAGAAATAGTATTTTTATACCATGCCGTAGCTTAGCCACTTTAGTATGACGGATGGCTAAAATAGCCTACCGACAAGCTCACAACGCATCACGGGTGCGACTCAATGTTAGCTTGTAGATAGATACTGTATGCCATTTTCACTTTTTGGGAAAAGGCCAAAATCATAGACAAGCTTCCACGCGTGCGTCACAGAAGGGGACATTCGGTAGCCGGAAGGCCAATCAGATGCGGGAATCCTTTTTCTCTTCCTCCTATCCTGTTTGACGGGTCGATCCAATGAACTCCAGGGGCGGAAGAGGTATCTAGCTTTTTATATCTATGGCCAAAATAGGGACACCAGGTTGAAAGTGGTTAATTTATTTTGTTAGGAAAAAGTGAATTACCTGGTAAGCGAGTTCAAGATGAATGCCATCATTGAGAGTCGTCCCTGAATTGTAGCGAATCCAAGGATCTGCCAAGGAAAGAGACACGTTTTAAATACCTTTTAAGAGGTATAATACAAACTTGGGACATCAATATAAGCATATCATTGTCAGCAGAGTTCTGATACCAATACCAACCAGTATCACATTAACGCCTTCTAAATGCTGATCTAAGCACTTCAAATATTCATTCAAAAAGAAGAAAACGTACATTTACTGAACATAAATGGGTTGTTATTTGTTAACTTACCTCATAGCTGAAGATCTGGTCCAGCGAGCGGTGGGTTTGCACCAGGCTGTCCACACCAGCCAACCACAGCCCCAGGAAGCTGTAGTAGATGCTCTGCATCAGCACAATCTGGGACACGATGAGCACCGGGTCCCAGATGTAGCTGCGGAAGTGACTGGCCATCATGGCAGGCAGAAGCTAGGTTTACACCCAAGGGGTGCAAGTCAAGTCCAGAGAGATGATGGTAATAGCTTGATAGTCAGTCGCCCCGCTGCAGTGCGGAGTATGTGAGGATTTCAGCAGAGCCTGAAACACAAAATAGCACTTGTTAGTAATGGAAAAAAAGACTATTTCTGTTTGTTGGCTTTAAGGTTTTATTGATTGAATACTTTAAGAGTTAGAAAGATGCAATTCTGGAGGCCAGATATCCTGACTCGTACGGAAGGCACTGAGGTCTCTCTCCATCAGAGCTGGCCAAGGAACCTGAGGGTTGAATGTGAAAACAGATTGGAGGAGTCGTGTCCTGAAGATATGCAAAGAGTAGAGTAAATAATGCTCGCATCTCAGCTCTAGTGCTTGCCTGGATGCTCGTGACATCTCACTGATGAGTCACGATGAGTCAGCTATATATCCATATATGGAGTTTTACCGTAGCATGATGTCAGCACTAGAGGTCTCTGCCAGCTCTATATGGAGCTCAGCCACGCACAAATATGGGGTTTTGATGGGTTTAGTAAGATGGATGGTTTCATATATGGAGTACCAACATTCCGAGGGTAACAATGAGACATATCAACTATGACGTGAGAGTGAGTGAAAGTCTTTGTTTCAGTAAGATTATACAATGATTGATGATGAAGCTAAAAGGATAACAAAAAGCTTGTGTTTCCATTGTGGTATTCATTCATCAAGACATTTAAAGATGTACAATAATAATACAAGAGTCAGACATCACCAACACTAGTAGCAATAGCCAGGGGTGCTTTAGAACAGTGGTTCTCAACCTTTACAGGTCGCAACCCGCAAAATAATCATATTTCAACTGGGAGCACTTGGAATTGTAAGATTTGGCAAATTGGCATTACATTTAGTTTGACTTGTTCCGTTCCATTGTGAAAATAGCAGATCTACATGCTCACAACGCTGTAGATCTGCTATTTTCACAATTTATGACTATGAATTATGAATATTTGTCACTTTAGAAATGTGCAGATACCCTGCATATATACACTTATACTATTGTTGGTCTGTTTTCTGTTGAGTGAGAAAACAATGTTAACATTTAACTAAACATTTGGGGACCCCACAAAATAATTTGGGGACCCCCCTGGGGGTCGGGTCCCAAGATTCCCAACCCCCAGGTTGAGAACCATTGCTTTAGAATAGAGCAATAGTGGTAATCAAACTGGGATCCAAGGAGTCATAGGTCTGTGAGTAAAGATTGTATAGCATATAGTTTGGGGTCCCAGAGATGTTATCAAACAAGGGTCCATCGCCTAAAAATCTTGCTTCAGAAGAACAAGTGGTCTAATCTGTATATTATTCCCCAAGTCCCATATGGTCTAGCGGTTAGGATTCCTGGTTTTCACCCAGGCGGCCCGGGTTCGACTCCCGGTATGGGAACGACTACTTTTTCCACAAACAAAGGACCCTAAACAATGTAAACAAGTCATAGTGCTTTCTTAGATTTCAAATCCTGTCTTATTAGCAGACCTTGTATTGAAGTAAACGATACTTGTCTGTGCTTTTGGCAAAGTAATCAATCAATGATCAATCCAAAGCCATATGGAAATAAAGCTAAGCAATCACAAGCCCCGTTAGGAACCACTCATTCAACCAACAAACACAGGCCGAATAACGGTAGCAAGCTAACCGCTAGCTGTAATGGCATCATCAGACTGATAAATGTTGTCACCTCTTTCTTTCTCCACTTCACTGAACTTAGCTTAGCAGCATAGCATAGCCACGGTAGCTAACTAACAGCTAAATCCCATTATAATTAAGATACCAAGATTCCCAACAACAACGTGGAACAACAACACTGACATCACGGTATACATTTTAACCAGATGTTTATTTACATTCAGGGTTGGTCCTTATGCTTATCTTCACTGCTCCTGGACAACAACACGGAACGAAGCTCTCCGATCCCACCGTGAAGATACAGCCTGATAACACTTCTTCTTTGTTTTCCTACAAACTTTAAAAAACATTAAAATATAGCTCTAAAGATGCTAGCTCATCAAACTGTCTGTCTGGCGTTTACTGTCTCTACGTCAACGTCTGACCCGGATATGATTGATCACTCACTATCTGTCTGTTTTCAAAATAAAACACAAAGCCTTGTTTCTTATATTATGTATATATTTATGTGTAGTTGTTGTACTATAAACATTTATACAACGTGATACACAAGCATCCTTTGAAAAATAAAAGTATTAAAAATAAAATAAAAAAGGTTCAACATAAAATAATATTTCAAAAGGAAGGACCCCTTTTTAGTTTCTTGGGTTTAAATCTTAGACCTTTCCTATGCGAACTGCTAATAAAGTATTCAATCAATCAATATATATATATATTTTTAAATGCATATATGTGGCGGAGAGAGTCGCAGCCCCAGCATGAAGCCTCAAAACTCTAGTATCTGCTCTCGTTAGATAGCCCTTTGGAGTAATGGTTATGATATTGGACTTAAACGTGTGAGACCCGGGTTCGAAACCGGGTGGGGAGGTTCGGAGCACCTCCGTTACATATCATTACATGTTATAATAATACATACAAATAATGTATTTATAGGCTATAATAATATCTTATTCTGAAGGTATTTCTGGTGAGCTTCCTCTGTCGCGTGTAGACCTATCAGGCATTACTTTTTACATTATTGTTTCTATGCTAAGAAATATGATGTTTTGTTGTGCATTCTGTACGTTTACGTTGGGGCAGAGACTGACGTGACGGGGAGTCGGGGACGTGTCCATTTCTCAGAGGAGAGAACTTCCAAACAGTAGGCCTACCGTATGTATTTGTAGGCTATGTATTAGTAGAGCAGTGTTTCTCAAACTTTCACATTTTAAGGTCTCCCCTTAACTCTTGACAGTGTAAAACACTGTCAGAGTTAATTGTATGGGTCAATTTAAACCTCCCTTAAGGAACCCACAGAGTTCATGGAATCCACTTTGAGAACCACTGTAGTAGTGGACGCAGTGTAAACAACTGGGGGTGCAGAACTTGTGTTGTGATGAACTTGACTTATAATATCATAACAATTATTTTTTACATCAAATTGAACACAATCATTTATTTCTGCAACATACAGAGGCGTCAATTGGGTACCTTTGGCTACAGGGGGAAATAATAAAATGTACTTTTCATTGTGCCTGTTGTTAAGGTATGGCAACATGACTGGTGCGCGCGTGCAAGACACCAGTCATGTTGCCATACCTTAGCTTTTTCTGAACTGACGCCACTGGCAACATATTTGTCAAGTTGATCGGATTCAGAGGTCAGTAGTAGAGCCTACACACCTATGGTTACACTATGCCTTAGTAAGTGTTTGACTGGACATGTCATTTTTTGGCCAAAGGTTAATCTGTAGCAAAGCAGTAACAACAAACAATAGAGTGCATTTCACTGTGACTGTCTTTTCAGGCAGCTGGATACTGCACAGCATAATTCATATTATGACATTTAGAGCTTTTCTCTTCTTTTAATGCAAATTACTGTTCGTATTTATTTAGGTTTGTACTAAATTTCTCTCTTTAGGGTTGACTTGACTATTTGACTATGATGCTCAAAGGACATGCAACTGTGACAGCATTGTGGCAGCTCACGCAATTGAGTGTGATACGGAGAAGATGGAATAGGTTGACATGTTTGCATCGTAAATTAGGTAAGGAATTGTATTGTATTTTCAAAGTACATTCTTACGAAGAACATGCTATGTGGACTGCATTGCATTTATACAGCGTCTTTCTCCAAAGCACTTTACAATGCATCTCAAATCTCCCATTCACACACTGATGATGGCGGCGGAAACCATGCAACAACCAAAGTTAGTGCTTCAGTGTCTTGCTCAAGGACACTTCGACACGCAGACAGGAGGAGACAGCGATGGAACTGGGAACCTTCCGATTGCAACATGGCTGCTTTGCCTCATGAGCCACTGCCGCCCCATGATGGCCAAATTATCCTATATCAACAGGGGGTCTGGGAGCGCTAGGTGGTCCTTACTACATCTTTGTGTGATGAGATATTCTTTTTACCTCAACAACTTGAACGAATAGCATCCATATTCTTGAGGAGAACTTTAACCAAGAATAGTTCTGATATCAAACAAATCCACAGTATGAAGCTATCTATGAAATCTATGGAAATGTTTAATCTGCAACACAATATGTAGTGGGGGTCCCTGCTTCATCTCTCTCTCAGCTAGGGGGTCCTTGGCCTGATAAACGTTGAAGACCCCTGTCCTGGAATAAGGTTAAGTTTAGGCATAGTTTTACTGAGGTTAAGTTTAGGAATAAGGTTAGGTTTAGACATAGTTTTACTGAGGTTAAGTTTAGTTATAAGGTTAGGATCAGGCATAGTTTTACTGAGGTTAAGGTTAGGAATAAGGTATAGCTAATAGGCATAGTTTACCGAGGTTATGTTTTGTAATACCAGGTAGCGACCGTTCCGAGGCCGCCAGATTTGTCCCGGGCGACTGTTTTGGGGCGAGCGTTTTGGTATTTGTTGTGTGGCTACATATCCATGGCACTAATATGAAATGTAATATGAAATGTGTCTCTGTAAAGTGGCCAACGTGTCTTTATTTTTAATTTCCATTCCATTTTCATCTAACCTCAGGGACAGTACAATGGAGCACCAAGCCAGCTCCTCTTCTGAAAGCCACACCTTCTCGTGCTCTCATAGATGAACAGATCATCATTGAAGGCTCCTTCTTGCCCCCCCACTGTCCTGTCACAGTGCAGGCACAGATGCACAGTGAGGATGGTGACCTGTGGGAGGCGCTGTCCCACTACAGCACAGATGGGAAGGGCACCATTAACTGTGAGTAGCAAATAGTTTTGCTGTACAATGGTCTACGAATGTTTAGAAAATACAATAACAATACATTAATTAGATTAATTTTGTAAATCTAAATATTATGTAAAAAGATACTTAAATTTGTCTGTTGTCTACCCTCTTCTCCTTTGACATGTGATAGTCAACAATGTGAGAATCTTAAAAACGTTATCATGTTTTGTGATTGTCTCCGTCAGGCCGAAAGGCATGGCAGAGACTTTGTTTTGCACCCTGTCTATCTGTGTGTCCGTCTCTGAACAGCTAATCTCTGGCACCATTGGCTTGATTGCAGCGAAACTGTGCACACACACTCCCTGATTGACAAATTCCAAATATCGCTGGCCCACAATATCCTACCTGACCTGTCGGAGACCTGCTCCGAGGAGCACTTTTTCTAGATTTATCTGCCGTTTGGCCAAAATTATAACTTTACAAGTGAGAAAATATTTCTCTTTTTACTTGGTTGCAGATGTCAATAATGGCACTCAAATGAATGTCTGTAAATTGGAATTAACGTCAGACGTCGAACTTATCTACTAGGTCTCATGGCATTCTTTTTTCTCTCCTCCAAACAGTAGCCAGAGATCCTTCAGTTGGGGGCTCATATCTAGGCTGTGAACCAATGGGGCTGTTCTGGGGATTGCAAACTGCGCCCGGGGAAAGACAGTATGTGCGGTAGGTAATACAGTTTATAGTTATAGAAAAGGAAACACAAGGAGTAAATAAATCCTCAGTTTCCGGCATCAAAGCTCATCTCATGTTAAACTAGAAAGGTGCAGTGGAATGCATATAGTAGCTCCAGCAAGGCTGAGATCAAATCTTTTGGGGCAAGCCTATGATGTCACGTCAGTCAATCTATAAGATATGACTCCAATATAAATTAAACATTTATAATACAGTGATGCTTTATAAATGATGCTTCCTTGGCCTACTGACATCATAGATAAGTAATAGACCAGTGGTGCCCAAATTGTGCCCAGATGATTAGCTCAATGTGCAACACTGTCTTCTCACTCAACAGTAAACAAACCAACATGCAGTATAAGTGTATGCGAGCCGAGGAATCTGCACATTTATAAAGTCACAATTTAATTAATTTTAAGACCCTTTTAATAGCAAATTGGCCAAATCGTCATTACTTAAGAAAAAGGCAACCATTGTGAAAATAGCTGATCCACAAGCTCACAACGCCTCGCACTGCGAGCCGTTGTGAGCTTGTAGTTCGGCTATTTTCATAATATTTATCTATGGAACCAAGTCGAACTAAATGTAATGCCTACAATTTTGTCCACCACAGGCTGAGGAAGTTAAATGTAGAGACTCCATACTCAGTACAGTTGTTCTTATTTGAGGGCCACGTGTCACCTGGTGAGAGTCCGAGTGAAGAGAGACTGGCCTCTGTAACCGTTGAACGGTGGTACATGGCGCCAGGCGTAAGAAGAATAGAGATTCGTCAGGATGGCATCGTGGGGACATTGTTCTTACCACCTGGTGAGCACATGATTTTAATATAAATAGATCTTTTGAATGTGCCATAATTCTATCAGAAGAAGACTCGCAGTCCACAAAAACCTTCAGGAAAGGCAGAGAAATATTTTTCTATTTAATTATTTTCATCCTCATAAAGTGCTATCTACTCATATAGTACAGCTGCTGCACATTCATTTATTATATTTATTTTATCTTTATTTATCTTGAACAAATAAAAAGTACAGAAAACTCAATACTCCATACATCATCAACACAATAACAAAGCACAACCATTTTTGTTCAAGAAGGGACAGAGAGAATCAAAAGCTTATTTTGTCCAGCCCCCTTCTTACCTTGTCATGACATATAACAATATATTGTGAAACAATGTTATAATACAACAAAATTAAGTACATAATTGTTTTTACATTTTAAAAAAGAAGGGAAAAACCGACGAATCTGAAGAATATTCATAATGAAACATGCCAGATAGATAGTTCATGAATGTCATCTAATCCAGTGATTCCTCTCTCTAGGCCCAGGGCCGTTCCCAGCCATGATAGACATGTGGGGTATGGGTGGAGGACTGAATGAGTATCGCTCTGCCCTGTTTGCATCCAGAGGCTTCGCTAGTCTCGCCCTGGTCTATTTCAAGCACAAAGAAATGCCTGGCCCACCCAACTGTGTCGTTGTGGGCGATAACTACTTCAGGGTAAAAAGTGACCAGTCAACATTCTTGCATGTTTCTCTTTCTCTTTATCGTGAATTATTTTACTGAATCGGGTTTTCGTGTCCTAAAAAAAAGCTCCATTTGTCAACAGTCGGCATTCCAGCTTCTCCAAGATCATCCTCAGGTCTGTGGGGACAGGATTGGTGTCATGGGTTTCTCCTTTGGCGTATACCTAGCGCTGAGAATGGCCACTCAGATGGGTTGCACTGTAAGTGATTGTTTTAATGTCTACTAGAATTAAACAAAGGTGGTCACACACATATCGAGACAACCTTTAAAGGCAGGTGCCAAGGATGACAAATCAATGGAAAAGTTTGCGCACTGCATAGCTCCCTTCAAGGATGCCACAAAAAAGTCACAAGTCACTTAGGTAGTGACATTTGGAGCACACTATTTTGGCATCCACCGAAGAGTCTGAAGAAGAGCAAAATCATTGAAGACTCTTCTAGACTGTTCTATTCCTTTATCTCTACTAGATTAATTGGATCCATTTCATGATCACCATGAACACCATCTAGGCCTCAGCACTTTGTACAGTACATACTTCATGTCCTACACGATCACTGCCTACACGATCACTGCAGAATGAAGACATAGGATGATTTTACTGTATGCCTGGCACAAAGGACTTACATAATACTGTGGCACATGGATTAAAGTTCTCAGTCGCCACGACTGATTTTAGTCTTTTGTTGCGTCCGAAGGTCGCAGTTTACCATGAGAAACGTCACAGCTTGTCCGCGTGTAGACGGATGTGTACACGCGTATACAGTCTATATGGGCAAATCCATAGACTGTAAATATGTGTCATCATGATGTCATCATGCTCTGATGTCACTGTGATGTCCGGCACATCTTGTCCACGTATCCGTGTATCTCTGAAGGTCACGCCTGACACTGTGGTTCCCCGACATCACAGGTCCATAAAAGTCCATATATGAGTATTCCCCAGAATCCCTTTTATGCCCATATATGAAGATCCCTGTCTGAATCAGCCACACAGATATGGGCTGTCTTCCTCCATATATGAGCATTCCCATATGAAGTCCAATAATTGGCGCGACCTCTGCCTTAACTAAGGGCGAGGTCGCATGTCGCCCTGAGGCGTCTTACTAGTAGCATGATCTGCACCTAAAATAGCAGATCTACAAGCTCACAACACGTCACTGCTGCTAATAACCGCTATTTCCGGATATTAGTTATTTTAAGATTATAGAGTATTTGAAATGGTCAAACTAGCAATAGAATGCAATGTTTTGTGTCCCACAAAATATTTCTGTTCTAAAATATTAGAAAGTTCATAAAAGCAAAAGTGTTCTGTGATTTCTTCAACTGGTTGGCTGTGTGTAGAACTGCAGCAACATAAGGTGTGTAGTATGAAATGCCTTGGTGGCAGTCCTGTGCTTCCACATTCACTATTGATTTATTTTTTCTTTTCTTTTCAGCCAAAGTGTTTGATTGGTGTAAATGGTCCAATGGGAAATGTCAACAACTTTTTCATTAGTGACCGCAGTACTCAAAGCTATGACAAGTAAGGTTATCACTATGAAAATAATCTGTGTAGGTAAATAACACAGATAAATTATTGTCTGGATGCTGCCTTGTTTCTCTCTCTAAGATGCCTTGTTTCTCTGCTAAAATATTATGCATGATAACAAATGACAACAAATCAGGGGATTTATTGGGATGCGAAACAAGTTAAGTACTTTCATGTTTTACAGTTTACTGTGTTGTATTACAGTCCCGAGACATACTGGCAAAGTGATGGACAGGATTATGTCAGTTACAGAAAAGCCTCCTCACCCAGTACCGTCTTCCCTGAGAAAAAAATAAAGGTAATGAGATGAGCATTAAAGTCTAAACAACAATACTACTTACTACGGTAACAGAATGAATTGAGTACACAAAGGACCCCAATGGATAAAAAGCCACTGGCTTTCTTGGAAAAATCCTTTTAGCAGACCTTGTATTGAACCTTCCCTACCTGTCTCTGCAAAATGTTAATAAAGTATTCAATCAATCAATAATACTAATAGTCTAATACTCATTTGTGTGCATAGCTAATAACATTTTCTAATCTAATAATATTATTTGATGTCACTAAAGCAAACTCACCAGACCTCCGACAATGCGTGTGTCTTTGCAGTTAGAAAACCTGTCTTGCCCCTTACTGTGCATCGTGGGTGAAGATGACCAGAACACTTCAAGTAGAGAGAATGCAACTGAGGTACTGTTCATCTGTCTTAGCAAAAATATCTTAATTGAAAAAAATAAAATGTTGTTACACTAATAATATCTTGTTTTGTTTGTGTTCAGATGTCAGAGACCCTGAGGGCTACTGGCAGAGACCACCTGTTCACCTGCTTGTCATACCCTGGTGCTGGTCACCTCATTGAACCTCCTTACACCCCCAACACAAGGATCTCCTCATGGATCAACAAACCCAAACAGAGTAGGTTTCGTTTGTCCCCCTCACACACCTGTATTTGATTGTACTTTGTCAGATTTTAGATTTTGTTGTGAATTCATCATCTATCAACAATCAATCAATCAACCACTGATAAATAAAATCATAGTCAGTTCATAATGAGACAGAAATATTGCACAGCAAGGAGTCCTCAGCAGATTAGTGGATAATATATTGCACATATGAATGATACTACATGGTTATACTAAATACTGTGTAATATATTGTCTTAATTGTAGTTCTCACTGTCTGGGGAGGACACCCTGCATCCCATGCTGCTGCCCAGGAGGATTCATGGAAGAAAACCCTGGAATTTATGGACCGCAATTTAAGAGGGTGATGAGGTGGTGTGTATGGATGGAAGCCCATTTCCCCCAAATGAATAAAAATGAAAACAGCCCTGGCTTGTGAGAGGTTATTTTCCTGTCCTAATTCCAGCTTCTTTTTCTCTCCACAAACATCAGATAGGCAATTGCGAGATGAAAACTTATAAGTCATGGCCGGAGGGTTTTGTTTTCAGGTCGTCCATTAGAACATACAATACATGTAAAGACATACAGACGATGAGGAATCACTTGAGGGATTTAGGGTTCCAGGAATTTACACTAAAGATATTACTAAGCATTGGTGGGATTTATTTGGATTTATTAAGGGATACAGGAGTGTTTAATAGGATGTCATCTAGTTGTGTGTGTGTGTGTGTGTGTGTGTGTGTGTGTGTGTGTGTGTGTGTGTGTGTGTGTGTGTGTGTGTGTGTGTGTGTGTGTGTGTGTGTGTGTGTGTGTGTGTGTGTGTGTGTGTGTGTGTGTGTGTGTGTGTGTGTGTGTGTGTGTGTGTGTGTGTGTGTGCGCGCGTGTGTGCACGCGTGCGTGTGACTTTGAGAGGGAATTTGATTGTCTTTAATGTGATCAACACTTCGGAGCAGGAGGTGGCAGTAATACACCACAAAGTTGGATGCCATTCACCTAAAATAACAAGAAGAAGAAGGAAAAGTCTCTGGTTCATGATGCAGGATAGTTAATGTCTAACAGAGCACAAACTACAGTGGCTGAATGATCATACAGTTACAGTTTATGTGGAAGAAGTTAATAATCTGTAGCAGAGAGAGCTCTGTCCAGACAGAGTGCATTTCACATTCAGCCTTGTTCAGCATCGCAGTGAGTAATTCCAGATAGTAAAACAGCATTATTCCCATGAATTCCGTTCTGAATCATATGGAATGCACTTTACCAAGGTGCATGTTTGTAAACTGTGTATTCGTATGGGCATGTTACTGCATGTGCATGTACAGTATGTAACAATCTGTAGTTTTTGCTCATTTAGCCTTACATGGGAATACTATAATCATAATGCATGAAGTCTGTTATGCTGTGGGTGATCAGGTGGGGTTGGTTAAGTTGTCCTTGTTTATGCATGCATGGATGTATTTGTTGTATTGTTCTGTCTATTCTACTCTTTGATATTTGTGATAAGGACCCAATTGAAAACAAGATGATATATCTCAAGGGGTTATGGTTCTGACAACTGATTTGTACAGCACATGCAAACCGTAAGTATTTATGTATTTATTTTACTTATTTTATATTTAAGGTTGACTGAAAGGCACCATGTTGCTTAGAGGACACGTAAATATGACAGTGTTGTGGAAGCTCACAGACATAATTGTGATACAGAGAGGCTGGAAGTTGACATGCTTGCATCGTAAATTGGGTAAGGATTCAGAGGATGGAATTTTATTTCCGGTCTTGTTTTTCAAGTCCTACATTCTGCCTAAACACCAAATGATCGTAAGTGTAATTGCTCATAAAAGTTCAGAAGAGTACACACTGGTTCTCAACCTTTTCAGGCCGTGACCCCCCCCAAAATAATCATATTTGTCTCATCTAACCTCAGGGACTGTACCATGGAGGAGCACCAAGCCTGCTCCTCTTCTGAAAGCCACACCTTCTCGTGCTCTCATAGATGAACAGATCATCATTGAAGGCTCCTTCTTGCCCCCCCACTGTCCTGTCACAGTGCAGGCACAGATGCACAGTGAGGATGGTGACCTGTGGGAGGCGCTGTCCCACTACAGCACAGATGGGAAGGGCACCATTAACTGTGAGTAGCAATTGTTTTGTTTGTATACACACACACACATACACATTTTGCGTTGTTGGTTAATCCACTACTTACCATAATATTCTCTTACTCTTCTGACAACAGTAGCCAGAGATCCTTCAGTTGGGGG
Organism: Nannobrachium achirus; assembly: GCF_963921795.1. Taxonomy (NCBI): domain Eukaryota; kingdom Metazoa; phylum Chordata; class Actinopteri; order Myctophiformes; family Myctophidae; genus Nannobrachium; species Nannobrachium achirus. Next base: position 29,309,193 of record NC_137815.1, read on the forward strand.
CTCATATCTACGCTGTGAACCAATGGGTCTGTTCTGGGGATTGCACCCTGCACCTGGGGAAAGACAGTATGTGCGGTAGGTATTAATACTGTTATAGTTCTAGAAAAGTACACCAAGCGATAATTAAATGCTCAGGTTTTTTTTACGGCAACAAGCTTAAAGGAAAAATATGCAAGCTTGTGAATACACAAAAACATTCCCCCCTCCCCCTCCTCTCTATGACAGCCATCAAACAGGTAGTTGTCTTTGATGCTTTCATTGATTAGAGAGATCACTAACGAGGACTTGACACTTTTATGGCCCCATCAATTACCTCAGTGCACAATCCCTTTGAAGTTCAAAGGGAGCAATTAAGAGCTCTGGCTGAGCTCCCCCTGCCAAAAACGTCCCTCCTCTGTTTCTGTTGACATTTAATGTCAACATAAAGAGTGGAACATAACAGAAATACCGCAAGGGGATGTGTCTTTCTGCAAGGAAGGAAACACCCCAGCACAATAATATAGTTACTGATGAAAAATGAATATACATACATATTTTTAAATAGTCTTAAAGTTAGTTACATATAATTCCTTTAATTCATTCAATGATGAAGCAAACAAAGTGCAAAGTTACTATATGTTATTGATCACTGGAAGTCTACAGTGATCCTGACATTTGACAATAAATAAAATACTGTTTTGTATTTTGTCCCCAGGTTGAGGAAGATTAACGTAGAGACTCCATACTCGATACAGTTGTCCTTATTTGAGGGCCACGTGTCACCTGGTGAGAGAAAGAGTTCCGAGCAGCTGGCTTCTGTAACCGTTGAACGGTGGTACATGGCACCAGGTGTAAGAAGAATAGAGATTTGCCAGGATGGCATCGTGGGGACATTGTTCTTACCACCTGGTGAGCACTTGATCTTTAAATGTGGCCTCGTTTTATCAGACAAATATTAATAATGAACAGGGGTCATCACCGTGCTGGCTTGTGGTGGACATTTTTGTCAAAATTCAATGTTTGCCACGGACAAAACATTAGTGGACAATAACATTACCAGAAACAGAGAGCAAGAGCTAGCCCTGAATGACCGTAACATGTCTGTAACTCTGAGAGTGTTCAAATGGAATCATGGTTCCATTTGAACTTGAATTTGAGTTATGTGGGTCCTTGGAGATAAAACATTTAAGAACCACTAGTACTAGTTGGACTCCTAATATTCCATAGTGTTAGTCGGGGGATATCTTAAAAAGTCCTGGAATAAATTCCTTACCAAATCATTTCTTCACCAATGTGTTTGTAAAGGTGTCTAGTAACACATCCCACAAAGACTGAAATTCAGTTTCCCTAGGAGAATCTGTGACAGCTGCTGAAAGTTGGGGTCCCATTAACTTAACTATACAGAAAAACACATCAAAACTAGAAGCAGTGCTCTTCCGAGCACAGGTCTCCACCAGGTTGTGCATCCTGGTGGTGCTACTGTATAATAGGCCAATGTAAAAAGGGTGGCATATGTTCTTCACCTTAGATCTTTCATGGCAATCGGACGCTGATTTTTTGATAAAATCCGAAGGAGTAATATCCAAAAATGTGTTTTACATAAGTCGGCCTCCTGATGGCGCTATAAAAGGCTGATGTAAAAAATGCAGGGAAAAGGTTTTACCTTGGCCTCTAAGGAGTGCGCATACAAAGTTTGACACTAATCGGTGGAGTTATAGGTGAAAACATGAATCGGCCTGTTATAGCGCCACCATGAGGCTGATTTGATTTTTCTTAAGTGGCATTTATTCCTCTGCCTATTGGGAATGTGCATGCACAATTTCACCAAAATCGCACACTGCGTTCAGGATTTCAGGCATTTTATTCAAAACTGACCAATCCTGCAAACTTTGAAAGCCAGTTTTAGCCAATCAGGATGGAATATGGAAAATCTGACACATCCATGTCGATCACATGACTGTAGAGATACTGTCTACTGATTTACGTGATTTTTGGACAAAATCTGTAGGAGTACTGGCAAAAGTTAGTTTTGCAAAAGTCGGCCTCCTGGTGGCGCTAGAACAGGCCCATGTGAAATATTTGGGGCAGAGGTTCTGAATTGGTATCGAGGGAGTGTGTGTGCACAGTTTGGCAGCGACCGGGCCAACGGCGCCGGAGATTAGCTGGTAACGGACAAACGGACGGACGGACGCACGCACGGACGGACGGACGGAGGGGAAAACATACTCTCCCTCAGCCTTCGGCTGGTGGAGACAATAAATATGCTTTAAGTAGCATGTGAGGGGTAAAACTAGGTTTTTTTTTCATGCATCTGAATCCATTGCAAGCATTTGTTTTGCAAGAAAAACATTCCTTGGGGTAAAGGCGGCTCAATAAAAACTGTGAAAAGTGATGACTCATCACTAAACCATAGTTTTGTGGGGCCATTTTTTGCCCAGGGAATGTTTTTTGTGCAAAACAAAAGCTTGCAATGGATTCAGACTCATGAAAAACCCCTAGTTGGACCCCTCACATGCTACTTAAATCATATTTATTTTGGTGTGTTTTATCCCGTATAGTTAGTTTAATGGAACCCCAACTTTCAGCAGCTGTCAAGGATTCTCCTAGGGAAACTGAATTTCAGTCTTTGTGAGAGGTGTTACTAGACACCTTTACAAACACATTGGTGAAGATTTTTTTTGGTAAGGAATACACAATTTCTACTATGTAGTAAATAAGTGTCATACATATTCTGAAGAGACTTAACGTTCAGTATAAAAAAACACATTTACCACGGACAAGGACAAGTCTTTGCCACGGACACATTTGTCAGTGGTCCGTGCCAATATTGATGGACCCCTGATAATGATACATGCTAGAGAGATAAATAATTGTCATCTAATCCAGTGATTCCCTCTCTCTAGGCCCAGGGCCGTTCCCAGCCATGATAGACATGTGGGGTATGGGTGGAGGACTGAATGAGTATCACTCTGCCCTGTTTGCGTCCAGAGGCTTCGCTAGTCTCGCCCTGGTCTATTTCAACCACAGAGAGATACCTCCTGGTCCACCCAACTGTGTCAGTGTGGGCGATGGCTACTTCAGGGTAAAAGGGTTACCTGTTACCTATCCACTTGGTGCCTTGTGGCACATAGGCCAGGGGTTTTCAAACCTTTTTGTCTCAGGGCACCCCATACATATTTTTTTTAATCCGAGGCACCCCTACATTATAATTTCCACTCCCAGCGCCTTATATTTATAGCATATCGTCGTTGTCGGGTGGACCTTGTATGTCCAAAACCATTCGTTTTGTATTTATCATCTATAAAATGTACTAAACTAGTGAAAACAGCAGATCTACAAGCACACAACGCCTCGCATCGCGAGGCGTTGTGTGCTTGTAGATCGGCTGTTTTCACTAGTTTTGTGCAACAGTCTTGTATGATGAAGCAAGGCTTTGCTTTACCAAAGGACGTACACATTTGAAACTTTGAGATACGAGGTTTCTGCCCGAAGGTGACGATATTTTAGTGATTATGTTGCGAAGAAAACGTTGAGATAATAGCAATTTTGGTTAGAACTGACTGAAAATAACTTTGTATTTCAAGTTTAAAATGATACTAAATATTTTTGTGTCCAAATAAATTCCAAATATTATCAAATTATCTTGCGGCACCCCTGGACTACCGTCACGGCACCCCAGGGTGCCCTGTCACCCACTTTGAAAACCCCTGACATAGGCTACAGTAAGGCAGGGGTCTTCAGCGTTTTCAGGCCAATGACCCCTTAGCTGAGAGAGAGAGATGAATCAGGGACCCCCACTACATATTGTATAAAATGATGTTGCAGATTAAAAATGTCCATATCTTTCTTAGACAGCTCCTAGACTTGTTTGACAGCACTGTCATTATGTTCATGGAGTAATCAATCTTGCAGTATACTTCTTTTTCTTTCATTTTATTTACTGGATCGTGTTTCGTACCTCAAAAGATCCATTTGTTCTACATCAACAGTCAGCGTTCCAGCTCCTCCATGATCACCCTCAGGTCTTTGGGGACAGGATTGGGGTCATCGGTCTCTCCTTCGGGGGATACATAGCTCTGCGAGTCGCCACTCAGATCGGTGTCAGTGTAAGTGATGGAGGGTTCAATCTCTATTCTTGAACTGTTTTTATGGGTCTGGGGGCAGCAATGTAAAGCCTGCTGGAGTAAGTAATGCGGATGTGTAATGAGTGAGTGAGCTATGCCTAGGATAGGTGGTGTAGCAAAAACAATTGCCACGAAAATTTGGAATGGAATTATACCATTCTATGCTTTATTTTTGCTACACTGCCTGTCTTTGGGCATTCATGGGACTAAGAGACTCATTATTGCACTAAATGATTGTTATATAGTCCTTGAGATTGGGATAAATATTCTGGAAAATCTTTGGTAATGTTTTGGTAAAAATGTGTGGTAATCCTGCCCCTCCTTCCATATTGTACATTCCTAGCATTGTTACTGTATGCTCTGGTTTTCTCTCCATCCTCTCTTGTTATTTGCTGCCGTCGCCTCCTTTTTCAGCACTTTATTCACAGCTGTAGCCCTGCTCAATTAGCCCAGTAATCAGGGACGTGCTGGGCCCCTGATTCAGCCCGGGAAAAAGAGTTGGAGAGGCCTTGAGATAGCGCTGCTGCTACTCAAAGATTTGCCATTTCAGATCATGACAAGTGACAAGCCAGTGGGCCAATTACATGAGTTATATTTCGTCGTTGTCAGGTGGAAACCTTGTATGTCCAAAACCGTTTGTTTTGTATTTATCAATTAAAAAATTAATTAAACTAGTGAAAACAGCCGATCTACAAGCACACAACGCCTCGCACCGCGAGGCGTTGTGTGCTTGTAGATCGGCTGTTTTCACTACTTTTGTGCGACGGCCTTGTATGATGAAGCAGGGCTTTGCTTTCGAAAACATTTACACATTTGAAACTTGGAGATACGAGGTTTCTGCCCCACAGTGACGATGTACTTTGTTGGCCGCTCAGCCCCCAAAATGAAACGAAGGCCGACATTTTATTTTATTTTTTTCCTAATGGCCGGCCTGGACCAGCCGGGAATGAACCGGCCGTTCGGGAGTTGTCCCGCTTTTCCCAATGGCCAGCACGTCCCTGCCAGTAATTGAGTTTGCAATAACAATAGGCAATAATGATGTGTTTCCTGACACAAATACTTTAGTGCGTGTACAGTATAAACAGATGTGACAGTTTTGTGCTTATTTGACAAAGATGTGGTGTGGAGAGAGAGACTCGTAGACTGACATTCACTATTCTTCTTTTTCTTTTCTTCTCCTATTTCCTTTCAGCCAAAGTGTGTGATTTGTGTGAATGGTCCAATGGGAAATGTCAACAACATCTACATTAGTGACCGCAGTACTGGATTAAAAGAAAAGTAAGGTCATCATTGATAGAACAATGTGTAGGTTTTTGACATAAAATCTATGAGAAGTCATTGCCTTGATGTAGCCTTGTTTTCCTCAATTTAATGTCTCCACTTGGATTGATTTTATAGTCACCAGCCATACTGGCACAGCGATGAGCAGGGCTATGTGACTATCAGAAGATCCTCCTTACCGAGTAGCATCCTCCCTGAGAACAAAATAAAGGTAATGTGATTGAACCTATAAGCGAAGCACTGCATTATCAGCTTGCCTGCCATTGCTGGGTGTCAATCAGCGTTTCAGATATCAGTACCCAGCACTGGCCGCAATGGCCGGCTTAGGCTTTCCCTCTCTCCCTCCCCATCTCCCTATCCACCTCTCTCTCTGTCTCTCACTCTCTCTCTTTTTCTTACTCTCACTCTCTCTTTTGTTGATCAAGCGCTGGTCTTTTGCTGATTGGGGTGTATGTGTGTGTGTGTGTGTGTGTGTGCGCGTGTGTGTCTGCAGTTTGAAAACTTGTCTTGCCCCTTACTGTGCATCGTGGGTGAGGATGACCAGAACGCTTCAAGTACAGAGAATGCAACCGAGGTACCGTATTCCTTTCCTTCATCTGTCTTATCGCAAATCTCTCATTTGAAAGAAATACTGTTTTGATGACTATGCAAAGATGAAATATGCAAAGTACCACATCCCTCTAAAAGAGGGTTTCTCAAAGTGGGTGCTGTGACGCAAGTCCAGGTGTGCCGCATATATAGACCCTCTACACTTAAAACGGACCTGAGTTTCACTGTACTTAGTGCTTAGTTCTTTTTTAATCTAAATCGAATCTCTTCACCAAAAATATACGATCTAGAAGCTCACAACGTGCTTGGCTATATTATCAGGGAATGTTCCACCCAGTATAGGGATCCTGGGGTTCAAGTGGTAACCGTTAAAGAATGTTAAATAAAGTTACTTACAATCTGTCCTAGTCTCTCAAGTTCACCTCCTGACATACTGTATCTTATGGGGGGGGGGAAATATATTTACGTAGCATTATATTAAGTCAAACAAGAATTTGTTTCTTGCAGAGGGTCGCCCCGCTGGTCAATAGCATACACGGAAGACTCTAGAAGGTGCACTCATTCTGCCCCAAAGCTCCAAACAGCCCAAAACAAACTGATTAAGGTCCTGCTTGGCCTTCCTACTCGGGCTCACCTCACCGCTTATCACTATATAAGCGCGGGGTGACTCGCGGTAGCTGACAGAGTACAGCATCTTGCAATGGGCCTGGTGTACAAGATACACTACACCACTAAGATACGGTACCCATGTACCTGATAAAATACTTCCTAAACGTCAAGGATGTCCACAATTACAACACCAGAGGCAGCTCCACAGATCACGTTCAACCCAGATTTGGCTCTAAACAAGGTTCAAACTCGTTCTCCTGCTATACCACTTGTGGAACGCCCTAGCAAGAGCCTTAACGGAGTGTAAATCCCTAACTTCCTTTAAAATCGGTCTGGAAAAAAAAAAAAAAAGTCACTTGTGGCTACTCGGAACTTTAAAGCCATACTGTGTAAGATGCCCAACTAGTGGTCATTAGCCCTATAGCAAACCGCGGTCGCGTCCGCGTCTTTCGGACGTTTTTCGTACCTTCAGACCCCCGCGTCTGCCTCCACCTCGCTGAGATCTATCTTTTAAGGGGTCCCTTGTTCCTGTGCGTTCAGTAATTCCAGAGATACGGACTCCTTCACCCTGCCTGGTAGGCGAAATTACCTAGAGAAGGGATGGTACAAACGGGCGACAACAAATATGGCTGCCATAGCCACCCCACTTCAAGATGCGCTGTGATTGGCCGGCAGTTGTATGACCCTCGCTGTGATTGGCCGGTAGTGTGATGACGCAATTTTGGCGCGAGATCCGGTCCACGGCAAGGATCTCAGTTTACATACAGAGAAGGCTTTACAGGCTGAAATTCACGGCGCGGATCTTCTAAAACTTTTGTGATTTAATAGTTAGGAGAATTTTAAGATTTGTTTTATAAAAAAAGTTACATAGTACAACTTTAATAGACTAATACTTTAATAGCCCATACTTACCTCCCCCTTTTTCCTTGATGATTGAACTGTACCGTCATGAAACTGTACCTTTTCCTATGCAACCTTCTAATAAAGTCTTCAGTCAATCAATCAATCAATCAAATAAATGTAAGTGATATAAAGTAACAACATAATTCAAGGGTGCCGTAGATGAAAAAGCTAGTACAGGGGTGACTTGAGAGAAAAACATTTGAGAACCAATGCTCTGAAATGTGTGTACTGCATTATTTAGTGAATTGTGATGTGGTCCTTTCCTCCTGTGTGTTAAGTTTTCCACTTGGATTTAAAAGGCTGTATAAGCTCTGCCCAAACAGAAGAGCTGTCTAGGCAGAGAAGTAGAGACTATAGTACCTGTTGCTCATATCTCGCAGCTTGTTTATCAACAACTTATTATTGCACTTAGGTTTTGCCAATCAGTCATGCAGTTGCTCAATATTGATTCATTTCACACCTACAGCTGCTACCATTTAGACCTGAGACTATTCTAAAAACACCTTCTAAATCCTGACATTTTCAGATTTTCTGAAAAACTTCAAATATTTATTCAAACATTACCAAAAGATTATGTTGCTATATGCTGTACATAGCAACAACAACCCCAAAAGGGGTTCCCAGGTTGAAAGGTACAGTTACGTATAGGGGTTCCCAGTCTAAATGGGTTTTTAATAATGTGCTTCTAATTACTTCACCTCAACAGCAGACACTAAGCGATAGTGTACAGCTGTGTCTCATAGGGGAATACAATTTATAATACTGTCATGTTTAATGCATCATCAATCATAACTAGTATTTGTAACTTACAGTTTCCACAATCACCACAACCAAATAATTTGATTATAAAAAAAAACGAATTCAATAATAAATATTCATTCAATCCCTTTGGGAAATGGATCCTGTAAAGCTTCCCTTTGTAGTAGTACCCAGTCTCTGCCCCCACCTGTTTTTAGTGGGTTGATATGGTATGTTGACACCCAGTGACAGTCTGTCACTCATAATCCATTGCATTTTGTTGAACGGGCCTTTGAGGCCCTTTAGCGTAGATGTTGAATTGACCTTGTTTTGTTTGTGTTCAGATGTCAGAGACCCTGAGGGCTACTGGCAGAGACCACCTGTTCACCTGCTTGTCATACCCTGGTGCTGGTCACCTCATTGAACCTCCTTACACCCCCAACACAAGGATCTCCACATGGGCCAACAAACCTAAAAAGCGTATGTTTTTTTTTTTACACACCCGACCCCTATATTTCTACTTTCTGTCAGATTCCACTGTGAATCTTCACACAATTTAACAATTTAAATTCAAAATACTGAATTCATTTTGAATAATATTTCATATTTAGCCTGGCATGGAAAGTTATACTTAATATATTGTCTTAATTGTAGTTCTCACTGTCTGGGGAGGACACCCTGCATCCCATGCTGCTGCCCAGGAGGATTCATGGAAGAAAATCTTGGAATTTATGGACTGCAATTTAAGAGGGTGATGAGGTGGTGTGTATGGATGGATGGAAGCCCGTTTGTTTCTTTTTTAAAGTGAAAGGCTCTGCAAGAAGATCCTTGCGCGATTCCAGCGCTCGGCAAGACCTTTCCGAGCGTTTCTGAATATCTGGCTTGTTTGACATTTGGAACTGTCGCAGTTCCAAATAAGCACTGTAAGAAGCGATAAGCACTGTAAGAAGCGAGTAGCGAGCATCAGTTTCAACCAGAGAACAGTACCAGCCGATCCTGCTTTTCTTAAGTCCATGTGTTATTGTGTCGTTTCATTTTCATCAAAAACTAAACAAACAGCTGAAACGATAACAGCATGGCTCTAAAGAAAACGACGCAGAAAACAAAAAAATGCACAACACAAGAAAGGGCTCTGACAGAGACAGTATCCTCAGTTTATCGTTCCAACTTTATTCTCTGGTTTTAACTGAGTTTCACACAAACTCCCAGCCGCAGCGCACACACCAAAACATCCCTCTCAACCAATCCCTGAGCTTCATTCTTGTCGATTGCCCAACAACACTCCCATTGGCCAGCTCCCAGCTACAACTCGGCTATGAATTCACTCAATTCACCTTTGGTTTTTCCCACATAGCAGATACCACAGGGGCCTTTAAATATACGAAAAAAATAAAAGCAATGATAACTGTGTAAAGCTGAACAAGTTGAAGCTCAAAAACAAAACACTAGTTTTAGGCGCCAAAAATGTGGATGGGACAACTAGTGTGCTCGCTAAACTTCACTTCACACTAGGTGCGATACTTCACACTAGGTGCGATTCTTTTATACACACCCAACGATTCAAATTAGAACAAAGAAAGAAAGACCCAATATACTCTTTTATACAGTATATTCAGAAGACGTTCATATACTTTGTTACATAGTGATACATTTTATTTTCAATATATTTATCTTAATGCAAGAATGTCCATTCCAATCCATTTTGTACATTCAATCCACATTTCATCTTATGTTCTAGCTCAGTGGTTCTCAACTTTTTCAGGCTGTGATCCCCCGAAATTGACATATTTGAACTGGGGACCCCCCACCCTATGTACTTGTAGGAATTGGGGCATTACATTTCGTTAGAGTCAGTTCCCACAGCACAAATTGTGAAGAAAGCAGATCTACATGCTCACAATGCGTTGTGAGGCATTGTGAGCTTGTGCCGTTAGATCTGCTGTTTTAACAATTTGTGCCTCTTTCTTGTATTATTTGAAAATTTAGTTTGACCAGGTTTTGTATAGTTTGCTGATTACTTTTGATGCAGTAATGGTCTTTAGTCTTTCTTTCTTCTTTCTTTCTTTCTTTCTTTCTTTCTTTCTTTCTTTCTTTCTTTCTTATCAAAAAGGTCTTAAAAGTCCTTACATTGTCACTGCCATCTGGGGACCCACCCACAGGTTGAGAACCGCTGTAAATCTGGCTGACAAGCAGCATGTGGGTTCTCATGCTGATTTGTATTAATAATAATGATGTTTAATGTAGGATATACTGTACATCATGTGGCTAATCAGAATGGGTGGGGTGGCATGCTGAGGTGACCATGGCAATCAGAGCGATGAATTCTTGGAAGTCGATCTCCAAGTCTCCATTCTGGTCCAGGTCTTCGAAGAGCTCGTCCAGGGTTTCCTTATCTTGGATTTTCTGTTCAGTATAAAAAGCACTTGTTAATATCGTAGACTAAAACTATGACGACATTTTTCCTTGACTACCTTTTTTACCAGCTTGCAAAGCTGGTCAATAGATAGACAGCCGATTACATCATCAAAATGGTGAATGTCATATTGCAGAAGATTATATGATGTCAGAATTCAGGAAAAGGGGGCGCGGTGGCGCAGTCGGTAGCTTCTGTTGCCTCACAGCTAGAAGGTCCTGGGTTCGATTCCCGCTGGGGACACCGGCGCCCACAGGGTATGGGCTTGGCGAAAGGGCCTTTCTGTGTGGAGTTTGCATCTTCTCCCTGTGTCTCCTTGGGTAGGTACCCTCACAAAAAAACATGTAGAAATCCTGGTCTCTATACTGCCTCCCCCTGGCCATATGGAGGGGAAAGGAACTGGTTGGAATATAACGTGTTCCTTCCATGTGCTACGTTCAGGCGGGGAATCTCTCCCCTGTCAGGTGAAAAGAAGCAGCTTGACTACTCATGTCTCCCCAGGTTGGCAGAGGGTAGATAATTGGCACTGGGTGAAAAATGGGTTACAATTTACAAAATTGTGGGATAAAAAAAGAATTCGGGTTACTGTTACTGTTAAAGAACCCCGAATTGCTCCTGATGAGCAGGTTGGTGCCTTGCATTACTCCACAATCTGTGTATGAATGGGTGAATGTAATGCACGATCTATGTAAAGCTCCTTGGATAAAGGCGCTATATAAATGCACATTTACCATTTATAAAATACAAAGTCCATAATACAGTACATTTTAATTTGATTCAATATTTATAAAAACCCACAGGCAGCCTTAATCACTTTGACTTTCTCCTAAAACATTCGAAAATGTGTGACACTGTAGTATTATGCCCGACAGCGACAATATTATGCTCGCTTACCTTTATAAAGTGGCTCATTTCATTATTAATAAGATCTTTCAACTGTGCTTTCTTCAGCTTGCACTTGTGGCCGGTATATTTGTGGAACACGCGGATCACAGTGATCATAGAAGTCTCCAAGTCTGACACATTACAAGCACTTCCCGACTTCTGTAAAATGAAGAAGAAGAAAAGAAATACACACATAATTTATACACTATCTGATCATACAAGTCATCATCTTAATCCATTGTTCATCATACAACAAAAATTGCTACAGTAGATCTGCTATTTCTGGCACGAATAGATCAAGCAACAGACGTTTAGTTTAGTTCTTTCAACCCCGATAGTATTTTAAGCCTTTTTTTTTTACATAATGTAGCCTGTCATGTAAAGTGTATAGTACAGTTGTAACAGCCACAATACAAAAAAGAAGAAAAAAACGCAAATAAAAGGTATATTATCATAGAATAACAGATTGTCACCTCAACAGGTAAAGTATAATGCATAACACAATGTTTTACCTTCATCTGGACAGACTCCTCTTTCTCGTGTGTGTATAAGGCAGATGTATATGGCAGCGTTGCAGAGAGCAATAATGAACAACTGTTATCTAGCAGTGTGTTCGTTCCTTGCCTCGCCCAGTGCTGTGAACATTAAAGTCTATTGATCAACCCACACGAAAGCACTGTGATACTTAGTGTATGCATGCCTAATGGACGCCAGTGGTAATAGGATGGAAACCCATAATTTGCTTTTAAAATCTGTCACTTTTGTTGGGGTCAGGTTTCTTCATTTGGTGCCTTGTCTTGCCTAATGCAATGCAATGTACTGATTCTAAACGTGCATGTTGTCAACACAACCAACTCATGCTCATAGACAGGGGCGTCACAAGGGGTAGGAAAGTAGGACTGAGTTACTGGGGCCCAAGGTGAAGGGGCCCTAATAACTTTATCTATTGAAAAATAGCAGATATACAAGCTCACAGCGCGGCACTCGGTGCCGCGCTGCGAGCTTGTATATCTGCTATTTTTGGAAAGTTGTGAAAATGTGTGAAAATCTTTGAATATATGTATTTTTTAAGCGAACATTTCTAACTCAAATTCTGCTTCTGGGGGTCCCTGCACGAAATATTTTGAGATCGGGGTCCGTGGCCAAATACATATCATCTTGGGGGTCCTTGACAGGTTTCTTGCACACATTTTCAAGATTTTTCGAAAATAGCAGGTATACAAGCTTGCAGCGCGGCACTCGGTGCCGCGCTGTGAGCTTGTATATCTGCTATTTTTCAATAGTTAACATTCATGGGGGGCCCGCAGTGAATCCTTGTACCCAGGGCCCAGAATTTGGTGTGACGCCCCTGCTCATATACATACATGTGTGTGATCCATCTCGGATGGATTTTGGGATTCCCATTCAATTTATTACATGCAGGCTACTGTATAAGTAAGTACAGAGTATGTTTTAGGGGAGAATGTACTGCTCCCCGGTGGGGGGGATTTACTTTTCTGCATTGGAGATGCCTGCTCACTTGTGCAGGAGAGCTGTGCTGCAGGGAATCCAGGGACACTTGGGTGAACCTTTCGATTCCCACATGGCTTCATCCACTCAGCAATGGCAGCCCTTTTACAGTACTAACCATGCATATAACATTTTGAGCTATATTTGAGTCCATGCCTTAAGGTGGTTGCACACTGCTGCGTTTTTCGTTGCGAAATGCGTTTTTCAGGACAAGGAGAGAGGGAGATAGAGAGAGCAAGGGACTGAGTGGTGCGCGAAACGGGCGGCAGTGTGCAAACGTGACTGACACAACGTGAGGTTGATTTTTTTATTTGCGTGCTCCGAAATTCACTCCGATATTCGGCCCGAAAAACGCAGCAGTGTGCAACCAGCTTTACCCCTTATCCCTACTCTTCTTTGTATTTTTTTTTACTATTTTGAAAAACGTTTTTATATACTTACCTGTACATATATTTTTATATGGAATAGACCACATCGACACGTTGTGAGCTCGTAGAACAGCTATTTGAAATATAAAAAAAATATTTTCAAAATCAGGAAAAATGGCAAAGAGTTTAGGGATAAGGGATAAGGAAAATATAGCCCATAGTCATATCATGATATGCATGATTGAGAGCTAAGTATATTTGCCTAAACATCTTATTATAACTGCAAGGACTATACTGTGATAAAAGCAGATTTTTTCCAGTTTAAGGTTAACTACCATCCAACCAGGGTATGATATTGTCAATCATTCACATATTTTCAATGTAGACCACACATCACATTATCCTCACGTATAGCCAGACGAATCTGCCATTGCAAAGGAAAATTGCCCTTGGCAGATTAGGTCTGAATGTTTCACGGCTCACAAGTCGTTAGGAACCAACCTATGCAAATGTAGGGGAGGCTTTAGGTTGTGAGAAACCAACCAGGGCCCAGTATACAACTGTAGGGTGGCATATCACCTTTGCACTACTATAATTGGTTGTAGGTTGGAATCTTTTTGTAACCGTCCCTTGGAAAAAGAACACTGACACCAACCAGAGCCCAGTATGCAAATGTATGGTGGGCGTATCACCTTTGCGCTACTCTGATTGGTTGTAGGTCTAACCAGAATTCTGTTTGAATCTTTTTGTAACCGCCCCTTGGAAAAAGAAAAACACAGAGAAGAACCAGACTAATATCTGGCTATGCGAGGCTAACGCCTACTAAATGGTATTGAACTGGTATATAGCCTACTTATTTACGACACATCTCAATAACAGCCTTTTGCAAAGTGTATTGAAATGCCCAACACCCGGGGGACCTCGTAGCCTAGGCCTACTACTATTTCAGTGTAGGGTGTTCAGTGGTATGTTCTTGTTAACCATAAACCAGTGATATCAGACTATAGCTAAGTGATCTGCACGCCAATTAATTTGAAACCAGGCATGGCCTCTGTCACATAAATGGCCATAACTGAGAAACTCGATACTGGACTAATGGCTGCCAAAGCACATCCAAAATTGTCCACAGGGGTGCCATAAAATTCAAAAGTGTGTTTCTCTCTCGTAATGGTTCCATAGAATGACATGAAGGTTTGCAGTGCAGACATGGATAGTCCAGGCCTCATCAATCTAAATATGAGGTTGGAGTGTAGTTGCTGAAGTGGGTACAATCTTTAAAGATAATAGTTTCATGCATCCAACAAAATGTAACTTTGGTGGGGCTTAAAGTTCAATATGAAAATACAATGTGTTCCAACTTCTATGCTGTTTGTCCGATTCACACCAAATTTTGTAGGAATTATAATATGTACTTGTACGTCAAACAAATACCAAGTCTGGCATAATAGGTGTTTTGCTCATTAGCATAATCCTTTTTTTCCTGAAGGTTTTGTTGTTGAGCAATTCAAACCAAACTTGGTACATACAATACTATCAGACAATAACTGTGTGTGAGCTGTGAGCCTGTGCATATCGGATTGAGCGGCCCGCCACATGTAGACCGTAAAGGGCGGGCCTATCACATTAATGGTAATAACTTGTAGCCGTCTATCACTTTCAGATCCTATTGGCAATGGGAGGGCAGGCAGACAGCCATTATGACTCAGACATAAGCATAAACAAACCCGATACGCCATAGGCATGTCACCGTGACTCAGACATAACCACAATACGCCTATATATAGGTATATTGTGGAGATCCGGTTGTCTGGAGCCACGGATACGCCCATAGATATGCACGCTATGTCCATATATGGTGCATAAATGTGCATAAATGCAAGGGACCAACTTCAAACTTGCAGTGTTATGGAAATAATATGTTTATGTTAATATATACAAGTTCATTTATTTAAAATAATGAAGTATTGAGCAAGCCAATAGCATCTCCCCTCACAAGGCTTCAGCCTCGCATCCTTCCCCTCAGCCCATCTCCTTACAGTCACTTTATGATATTGTAATTTCTTAGCAGGAATAAACACAAAGGAGGTGTCTTACCCCTGGCCAGGGCAAACCAGTGCTTTGTCTATGAAGGTGGGGTGTGCCCCCCTGAAAGGACACCCACAACAGTCAGTGGGTGTGAGGCAAATGGCAACTTGTGATATGCATATTAGCCCTAGCCCCCAGTTAGTACAGTAGACCTGACTGACAGATACATACAGAGATCTCCATGGGCATAAAAGGCACACAGACAGATAGATGCAAAGATCTCCATATATGGGCACAAAAGGGACACAGCTGACAGACGGGTTCGGATACAACAGGTAGGCCCACTTTTTCATGAGAGTAATACAGAGTTAATCAAATTATTACAGTGTGATATCAAAACAAATATGGTGGTATAAGGCATCCTTAAAATGGAAAAAGCTTGAGAATCAGTGACAGACCCAGGCAGGGTGTCCCTTAGTTCCCACCCAGCCAGGGGACTATGGTTTTTATCAATGAACTCAACATGTTTGTTGTCATGTGTTGGTGACTGAGTGGTGGCGTCTGGCGTGTACACAGCGGTGTGTGTGTGTGTGTGTGTGTGTGTGTGTGTGTGTGTGTGTGTGTGTGTGTGTGCGTGCGTGCGTGCGTGTGTGTGTGTGTGTGTACCTTTAAGACCCGCCCCCTCCTCGACCTTGTAGGAAGAAAAAAAACGTAACGCCCTTCCGATAGGAAACTCTCATGTGTGATGTAATGAAACCAGCGACCAAATGGATTGATATATTATTATTACTAACTGTATTAACATAGTATAAATTCGGGTCATCACGCCTGTTTACTACGTTAGTATACGTTCTGTGCGGCTGGGATTGAGGAAGCGCCACTTCCCACACACACACCAGGAACTGGACAGATCCGTTCACCTACAGTAGCTTTTCGGGTAAGAAAGCAGAGTTTGCATATATATTTCCATTAACCTCACTAGTGGCAAGCAGCCGTCCTGTTCTTTTCATCATGTTATAGTTTGTCATTATTGATTATTCGGCGGCGTTGTTTTCCCCCCCACAGGAATTATGTATATATTCCCGATTCTTTGGAGCAGTGGCAGTGTTATTATCCATGTATTATTATGTCATTATTATCAGTTGGTCTACCAAACTGGCACGATCAGCTAAAAGTGGAAATGCCCGGTGGACTAGTCTACATTAGAAATTGTCCCACTTTTTTATTTCTCCTCAACACCCTTTCACCTCAGAAATGGCCTATTTTCGGTTTCCATGCTATAATTAGATCAGTGCCTTAGAATTAAGACAATCTCTGTCTGTCTGTCTGTCTGTCTGTCTGTCTGTCTGTCTGTCTGTCTGTCTGTCTGTCTGTCTGTCTGTCTCTCTCTCTCCCTCCCTCTCTCTCTCCTTCTTTCTACCTGTGTGTGTGTGTGTGTGTGTGTGTGTGTGTGTGTGTGTGTGTGTGTGTGTGTGTGTGTGTGTGTCAATTTCAAATGAGATTTATTGGCATGAGAAAGCAAACGTTTGGACTACATTGCCAAAGCAAGTCTCAAAATGCAATACAAACTGTTTAAGAATGGGGAATGTATATACTGGAGGGCCTGGGTTACAGCATTGTGTAAACAGCTATGTCACATTGGTTGTTATATACATTTATCGCAGCAGTTCACAAATCTTGCTGCTGTGTTCGAACATTGTTGTATTTCTCCCAGTAAGCACTAGGTATGGGAGTTTTCTTTTTTTTCTTCTTTTTTTTTGTCGGTCATGTTTTCAAACTCACTTTGTGTGTGTGTAATCTGTGGGAAGTATGTGTCTCTGTCTTGGTATAGTGGGCACTGGGCAGGTGGTTAGAAAGTGTTGCTTTGTTTCCATCACATTTTGTGTGCAGTGGGTGCATAGTCTGTCTTCCCTTGGGAGTGGGGTCTGTCTGTGGCGGCCTTTCTCTATTGCAGTGGTTCTCAATCAGTGGTCCGGGGACCACTAGTAGTCCTTGAGGGGGGGGGGGGGGGGGGTTTCCAGGTGGGCCCCAGCTAAATGATGGAGAGTTGGTAACCAAATGGACCCTTTTAGATATTTAACTCTTGAGAGAGTAAAATGAAACCAATGGACCATAAGGGTCCATTTGAAGTTTTTATGAACATTTTATTCCTAAGTTTCTCTCTTCCCCTCCAGTCCCCTCCTCTCATCCTCTCTCCATGGTAGGGCATTCACGAATAGTGATTTTTAGTATTCAAATTATTCGACCTCAAAGTATTCGAATAGTCGAATATTCGACAGGACTGGCCAAACTGTCAAATATTAATTAAGCAAGAGGCGAACATTGTGAAAATAGCCCATCTACATGCTCACAACGCGAGGCGTTGTGAGCATGTAGATCTGCTATTTTCACAATATTTATCTGCGGAACTGAGTCACATTAAATGTAATACCTACAATTCCAAGTGCTTGTCAGGGTGGGGGTCCCCAGTTCAAATATGTTTAGTTTGGGGGTCACAGCCTAAAAAGGTTTGAGAACCCCTGGTATAGAGCATTAACAAATTCATCCACCAGGAGCATTAACAACTCATTCTTATGACTTCCTATCTTCCTATAAACGATATATTTATATATAGAGAGAGAAAACAATAAAAAAATAAAAATAAAAAAAATAAGCGAATATTCGACTTTGGTGAACAACGTCGAATAGTGACTTTGATATTCGAATATTCAAATATTTGGTGAATGCCCTACTCCATGGCTGATGTACTTTCTGTCTCTCTCTCCCTCTCCAGCGTCAGCCCCCTCCGCTCATCCTCTCCATGGCTGAGGTACTCCGGCTGCTGCTTCGAGTGGCTGAGAAAGCCGCTAACGTGGCGCGGGTGTGCAGGCAGGAAGCCCTGCTCTTCCAGCTGCTGGTCCAGGAGAAGACCGGAGACGATAAAAACAAGAAGTTTGTCCAGGACTTCAAGACGCTCGCTGACGTGGTGATCCAGGAGATGATCCGTCATGACGTTGGAGCCCAGGTATAGTTTTATAGGATCCAGGATAGTTGGATACCTATAATTTTGGGAGTCCTTTGACATGAAAGATGTTTGAGAACCACTGCCTTATAGGAGCTCTCACAAAGAATATCGGAGAGTTCTTGATGCGATATCATGTGAAGAGTATTTATATTAATCTCCTGCCCTTCCTTTCTTTCTGTTCAGTTCCCTGAAATGACTGACTTCATACACGGAGAGGAGTCCAACAAGTTTGAAAATGGGCTTGGTAATTACTTTCTTCTTACACTTTCAGACTTTTAATACTTTCAAATACAGTTCCTTGACAGTGACGAGTCTGCACTTGAACATCAAGAATTTAAGTTCAGGGCTACATAATACTTAAGAAGTGAAATGACAAATGGGCATTGAGGTTACTACATTTCAAGCGTTCCCTCTACTAGCCCGCTTTGAAGATTAAGCTGTAACTTCTGTTAGCTCTAAATAGCTCAAAGGCAGTATGTGCTGAATGACAAAATGTCAAACTGAAAGGTCAAGATGATGATTGTTTAAAAAAAATAAATGGTATTGCACCATCTGGACTCAAAGTTGTATAACAAGCTGCTTGATTGGTTAAAGCTGGATCAGTGACTTGGTTTACTTAATCCCAGATATCTAGAACCAGATGCAGTTACTGTTCTGTGTCAATCCTTTTATATAGATTTATTAGATTAAACAAATTGGACATGGTCAATAACATTAATAGTCTGGTGATGATGCGTATGGGCTGCTGATTTAAAGAAGCATAATTGCTTATTAACTATTATATGAAACCTTTTATTGAATATATTTCACGCCTCTGTATAGTATGGTATATGCCAGACTGTATGTTCAAAGATACTCATATTAGCTGCATAAATATTTTCTTATTCCACTAATTATGTTTTTTTTTCTTCTTTTTGTGCAGGTAAGACTAGAGTAGTGAGGTAGGATAGGTTTTATTTATTGCTATTTTAAGCATTAGTTAGGCAGCCAGAGTTGGGGGTTCCCAAGTGGTTAAGGAAGTGCCTTTTTGTTTAGTTTTTGACTTTTTTGTTTCTTTGATTTGGTTCCTGCTCAGCGCTGATCCCACGTATGTCTAAAACAAATTCCATTGTAATAAAACATACGTTTTGGCTTGAAACACCTTGCCTTTGTTGTGCCCCTACACCCCTAGACCAGGGGTTCCCAAACTTTTTTGTCTCAGGGCACCCCATAAATATTATTTTAATCCGAGGCACCCCTACATTATAATTTTTACTCCCAGCACCTTATATTTATAGCACATCGTCGTTGTCGGGTGGAAACCTTGTATGTCCAAAACCGTTCGTTTTGTATTTATCATCTATACAATGTACTAAACTAGTGAAAACAGCAGATCTACAAGCACTGCTTGTAGATCGGCTGTTTTCACTAGTTTTGTGTGACGGTCTTGTATGATGAAGCAGGGCAAAAGACGTACACATTTGAAACTTGGAGATACTTGACGATATTTTAGTGATTATGTTGCGAGGACACATTGAGATAATAGCCATTTTGGTTAGAACTGACTGAAAATAACTTTGTACTTCAAGTTTAAAATTATACTACAGTATTTTCTGGACTATAAGGCGCACCTGACTATAAGGCGCACTGTCAATGAATGGTCTATTTTCAAACTGTTTTCATATATAAGGCGCACCTGACTATAAGGCGCACATAATAGACGCTACCGTTGCGTTATGCATCCAACAGATGGAGCTGTGCTAAAGGGAATGTCAATGTCAATGAATGATCCATATATAAGGCGCACTGGACTATAAGGCGCACTGTAGTTTTTTGAGAAAATTAAAGGCTTTTAAGTGCGCCTTATAGTCCGGAAAATACGGGTAAATAATATTTTTTCAAGTGTCCAAATAAATTCCAAATATTATCAAATGATCTCGCGGCACCCCTGGACTGCTGTCATGGCACCCAGGGGTGCCCCGTCACCCACTTTGAAAACCCCTGCCCTAGACCCAGTGGTCATAACAGTCTCTTTCTCGCTCTCTCTCTTTCTTTCCCCCTCACACACGCTCCATTAGGAGAGAGTGTGACAGTGACCGTGTGTGCGACAGAGGTGGAGACAGCAGCGCTCCTGGCCACCGTACTGGACGGTGACAACATGGCAGCGTCTCTCCTGGCACGGGCCATCCACCAAGACCCAGTGACACAGAGTGACACAGGACCCCAGGGTCTTGATGTGCCCTTTAGCCCCTCTGAGATCGGCATCTGGATTGATCCTATTGGTAAGTTAAAGGCTTTATAAACTGCAATAGAATTTCAGGAGGATCGTCGTTGTCGGGTGGAAACCTATCTCCAAATTTGTACGTTCTTTCGCAAAGTAAAGCCCTGCTTCAAGGCCGTCACACAAAAGTAGTGAAAACAGCAGATCTACAAACACACAACGCCTCGCACCGTGTGCTTGTAGATCGGCTGTTTTCACTAGTTTAAATCTTTTTTTAAATGATAAATGCAAAACGAACGGTTTTGGACATACAAGATTTTCACCCGACAACAACGATATCTGAACTGTCGCTGGAGTAGCGGGAACGCCACCGTCGGCCCCTGCAATGTTGTGGCCCTCGGCTTGGTACCCTAGACATAATTCGGCCCTTGGGGAAAACTAATTGGGGAACCCTGGTCTATAAGTATGTACAGTATGTATGTCCCCAAATTATTTTGTAATCATCCGTGGCTAAAATTCTAGATCACTACATTGATCAGTTACAAAATGTCTTGTGCATTCCCAAGGAATTCAATCCTTGAATATTTTCTTGTTTTGTGAATTTTCTCTCTTTGTCTGAATTGTATTTTATTCTAGACGCTACGAGCCAATACATTGAAGGTCGAGAGGAGGTGTTGGAGGAAGGTCACCTGTCTCCTTCAGGTCTGCACTGTGCCTTGGTTCTCATCGGGGTTTATCTGAGGAACACAGGAGAACCTGTCATGGGCGTCATCAATCAGCCTTTCAACTTCAAGGATCTGGCAACCGGTTGGTAAGTGGAAAAGACAACACTGTGATTATGAAAACGTTAAACAACCTGTTTAACGTGGGGCAGAGAGAAGCTTTATTTGCTTCTCTCTGCCCCTTCATGAACAAAAATGGTCGTGCTCTGTTTTTGTGTTGATGGAGTATGGAGTTTTACTTTCACTATGTTTTTGAATATCCACTCTATTCCCAGTGAATGTGATTTTTCCCACGCCCCAAGATATATACTCATACTCATAAACAACCACATGGACCTCATAGTCTTGTCAAGGTCTTGTTTTCAGTATTTGCTGTACTCCATGATTGCATTTACTGTTAGTAGGCAGATATTACGTCTTCTTGTTTTTGTTTAATTTATTCGCACAAAATAAAAACAGTAAAAAGATAACATTATTAAAAGACAGAAACAAGGTGAGAAAGGAAACCCATATAGGGCTTATACAAGATTTACTTCTCACCTAAAAACAAGTAGTTAAGGTCCCATTCGGTACCTTCCATTTATTTGCATGGCAACTTCCTTGTTTGTGCAGGCAGTCGCGGGCACTCCCTTCTTTGTAGAATTATTCTCGTAATGTAATTGTTATTTAAATAAATTGGTAATTAGTTATTTAATGTCTATGATTTGCATGTTGCAACATTTGGTAACTGTATTATGAAACCGAATCGTGCCTGACAGCAGGACCCCTTAGCTTGTTTTAAAATCCCTTTAATCCAAGGCCTCTCGAGGCTTAGTAGTTCCACAGCTAAACACACAGTGACATGCAGGAATACCCATTTGAGTTCTAGTCTGACTCAACCAGAATTCTCAGCAGTGCTTTTGTGGTAAAAAAAAAAAGAAGAAGAAAGAAAATCTGAATTAATTTGCTTATTAAATACAGCTGGAGAGGGAAGCATTTCTGGGGCGTGTCGTGTGGAGACGTCAAAGCCTGCTCGGTCTCCTCCCGGCCCAAGGACAGACCTGACGGGGGCAGTGGAGGAGGAGGAGGAGGAGGCGTTCTGTCGGTGGTCCTCAGCTCCAGTGAGAAGCAGGTGGTGAAGGAGGCTCTGGCTCCACTGTGCGGCGGCCCAGACAGGCTGACCTACGCCTCAGGAGCCGGCTACAAGATACTGTGCGTGATCCAGGGCCTGGCAGACGCCTACGTGCTCTCGGAGGGAAGCACCTTTAAGTGGGACTCGTGCGCGCCTCACGCCCTGCTCCGGGCCCTGGGGGGAGGCGTGGTGGACCTGAGCCGATGTCTGTCCGGCACC
Organism: Nannobrachium achirus; assembly: GCF_963921795.1. Classification (NCBI taxonomy): domain Eukaryota; kingdom Metazoa; phylum Chordata; class Actinopteri; order Myctophiformes; family Myctophidae; genus Nannobrachium; species Nannobrachium achirus. The sequence goes on from NC_137815.1 coordinate 29,331,832, forward strand.
GACGCAGAGGTGGTCCAGGCAGAACTGGTCTATCACCAGCCCTGCGCTGGGAGCAAAGGGGCCGACCTCTGGGCCAACCAGGGCGGCCTGGTGGCCTATCTGGACTCCACGTCACTCCACAATGTCATAGAGGGGTTAAGAGGCAAGCTGTAATCGATTTAGTAGTGAATATATACTGATTGCGACTGTCAGGTTGCAGTTACTACCAAAACCTCCACCGGCTGTCAGTCCGTCAGTCAGTCCCTCTGTCTGTCACGTCACGTCACACTTTTGGCCCTACTCTTATCTCTGCCACCGTTGGCCCTAACGATGCCAAACTTTGCACACACACTCCTTGAATGGCAAATCACAACCTCCGCCCCTGATTTCTCACAGGGGCCCTCTTCTAGCGCCACCATCAGGCCGCTTTTGCAAAACACATTTTTGGACACTGTTCCTACAGATTCTGGCCTAAGATCACGCAAAGCGGCACACAGTATCTCTAAGTCATGTCATCAACATGGATCTGTCCCATTTCCCATATTCCCTCCTGATTGGCTACGATTGCCTTCTAAAGTTTGTGTATGCGACCTGGCGGTCGCTTATCTCCCGATTAGGGAGTCTTACTGGTATATATATATATATATATATATATATATATATATATATATATATACAGGTATATATATATGTGTGTGTGTGTGTGTGTGTGTGTGTGTGTGTGTGTAGAGAGAGAGAGAGAGATGGAGAGCGAGAGAGGGAGAGAGTCAGTCGTTCATTCCCTGGTTCCTGGAAGTAATGTTTCTATGGAGAATAACATTGGGTCATCTTAAAATCGTCTCGTATAAGAACCGTGGTCTTAATAAACAAACTGTCTCTGTGATATTGTCGGGGAGGTGGTTCTGTATCGTCTACCATAGTCTCGTCGTCAGTTGATTCTTCATATCTATTGAGACAAACCGCTGAGATTATTTGTTTATTTTTGGAACATAGTTCTTATATGAAAAGAAGTCTGTGGAGATTCAGAATGAAGGGAAAGAACGGGACCAGACAGGTAGGATGTGTAAATGACATCAGACTTCGGTGCTACTATACTGAGCACAAGCTGACGCAGCTGTTGCTGATATGTTAAATCTATTTTAGGTATACAGTAGAGAGGTCTTTTATATTGATTAATTTAATTAACATTTTATTATCTGCAAAAATGTATGCCATTTTACTATACATGTATGTATGCAATTGTAAATATTGATAAAAACATCAGGCATATGAGTCAAATCATATTCTTTATCGTACTACCAGTAATGTGTGTTTTAGTGGCGTTGATACAATTAGCTTAAAGAACGGTTAGACAATCACAACAGTATGTGGGTAAAAAACCATGTGGCTCTGGTTTACTTAGTACATTAAGGAGATTAATGCAAACACTTTTGAAAATTTGAAAAATACTATATGAACCAGGTCAGGTGAACACATTATAAACAATGTTATGCTTTCTTAATGTTTTTCTTCATGTTACATACGGTATACTGTAAAGCAGGGGTCTTCAACAGGGGGTCTGGGACCCCTAGGGGGTCCTCAGAGTCCCTACAGGGGGTCCTCCAAATCTTTGTATGATAGAAACTTTTTCCCCATCTTTTATATATTCAACCACTTGAACCCGAGCGTCCATATTCGGAGAACTTTAGCCAAAAATAGCAGATCTACAAGCTTGTAGATCAGCTATTTTCGGCAAAGAGTTTTGGTGTAGAGGGGAAAAAGAGCAGACTAAGTACAGAGTGAAAGGTCATGTTTTTTAAGTATTGAGGGTTCATGTGGTTAAATATCTGAAAACACAAATTGACATGATTCCAAAATACACTGATGATTGTGCTGTCAAAAATATGGAATCTATGAACAGGTTGTGGGGGTCCCTGCTTCATCTCTCTCAACTAAGGGGTCCTTGGCCTGAAAACGTTGAAGACCCCTGCTGTAAAGCTTCCACAGTTGTAGGAAGGAACTGGAAGCTTTCAACACTATAAACAGTTTGCCTCACTGTCAGACATGAGGTAAATGGCAAATGGTGCATTTATATACAGTAGCACAAAGGTTTTACTATGATTGTGCATTACTTTCACCCAAATCACACACCGATGCCAGAGGAAACCATGCAAGGCACCAGCCTACTCATCGGGAGCAACTGGGGGTTCAGAGTCTTGCTCGAGGTCGGACACTAACTCTGGGGGAGCCTGGGATCGAACTGGGAACCTTCCGTGTGCGTGGCAAATGTATTGCTGAGGTAGGGCGAGAGAATGCGGGGTTTAGCTGTAACGGGTCGTGTTCAAGTAACATCTGTAGGAGCAGTGTCATGAAGGCCAAATTGCTTGGCTGAAACGTTGTGGTGCGTGATGTACTGAGAACTCTAAAACATGCCCTTTTAAGGAGCAGAGGACTTACTTGCCCTCTCTCCATCCATAACCACAGCACCAACAGTTCACGAGGTCACAGAATGGAAAAGCCATAAGAGGTAAAAAGCTTCACTCTGAAGAATTACAGTAACAAGAAATAATGGACTTGATTTGATTTGAAGGTATGGGACGTATGCTATGCAGGCTTACGGGCTCCAGAAATATTAAGATGTTTAGTTTTTACATAACATATAGAATCTGATGTTATATATATATATATATATATATATATATTATATTATGTTTTAAAACCAGTATAACTTATTAAAGAAAAAAAGGAATGAATCACAAAACACAAAGTTGCACATATAGGAAATCATTTTTATTTCAAAAGAATCAGAGAAAGCAGGGGGAAACAAACCCAACTAAAGAATGATTTTAGAACTACAGTTTGCCATCCAGGCAGCCCAGCCCACCCCACCCCACCCCATTTCCCTAATAAAAATGGTACATGTACTTATTTTTTAAGTGTCCTGCACATTAAACCCTGATGATTGTCATATTTTTTGCAATACTTTTGCATATTCTGTTCAAAATAAAGAATACAAAAATAATGAACCGTATCGGAGCTTCAACTGATATAATTGTTCATGGATGAAAATAATAATAATAATGTAATGCTTGACAAATATTTTGAATTGCAACGGGACTATAATATGAAACATTTACACCTTATTTTGCTTTTAATGTTCCTGTAACCTCTTTACATTTTACATCACTGACATTGACCAGCAACACCAAAAGGTTATGCCATAAATTAGAAACGACTGTTTAAGTAGTGAAAATAGCCGATCTACAAGCTCACAACGTGGCATGAAGCGACTTATTGTGAGCTTGTAGATCCGCTGTTTTCACTAGTTTGGGTCCCGAGCAAACGTCAAATTTCTCTTGTTTTGGGTCACGGGCTAAAAGGTTTGGGAGCCACTGATCTAGGTGACTTGGGCAATCAATGGCAAAAAAAGGGGGGAAAAAATCATCTGGCCTAAGTCATGTTTATATCTGTATTTATATGTGCCTAACTCTACTCTTCTAACACTGCTGATTCATCCTGCCTTATTGCCTATGTCCTCAGCCTATCAGAATGCTTGTTATATTCAAAAAGTTGGCTTGAAAGCACTTTCTGCCCAAGTCATTTTTGGATTGTAACAAGCATTTTGATTGGCTTAGGACAGTGGTTCTCAAAGTGGATTTCAGGGACTCTCTAAGTTCCTTTATGGGGGTCTAAATTGACCCTTCCAAGTCTCTAACTTTGACAGTGTACAAATGGAACCAAATGGACCCGTTAGGGTAACATTTCAATGTTTGAGAACCACTGGCTTAGGACATATGCAATAAGGCACAACGAATCAGCAGTGTCAGAAGAATAGGCAGAAGTGTCAATATGGCCGAATAGTGACTTTGGCAAGTACACTATATAACTATAACCCTTGGAAAATTAAAATAATTTGTTGCCACCAAAATAGTTTTTCTTCTCATTTACCTATGGTAATGAAGCAAAAAAAATAAAAAGAGGTTAATTTAATCACCAGATATAAGTCCTATTTACTGGTATAGAAGTGCAAACTTAAAAAAAAGAAAAAGCTGCGTGGCGCTTTTCATCAAACTTCACAAAAATAGCTGTCATCAAAATGCTTCATCATCATACTCTTCCAGAAATTAATCTTCAGAGATACATGTAAACAATATTTCTTTCTTTATTTAAATCAACATTTTTGGAGGTAAACTATCCCTAGAAATATTAGATTTAGAGACAGTTTATGCTGAAGCAAGAACCGCATGTATTAGGCCTAAGGGAGAGTTGGATCTTAAAAGGACCTCTTGACATTTTTAAAACAAATCACGACTGTTCTTAAAGAATGAGGCTGGCGTAATTTTCCTCTCAGCGTAAGCATAGCATAATTATGATAAACCCCAAACCCCACAACACATTTCTTCTGCTAACAAAGTATGGTGCATTGGTCCATCTAGCCCGGTACTAAAAAAATAAATAAGGCACTGTGAAAAAAAGAAAAAGGCTTAAAGATTTAAACCTTTCACAACTTTATTCCTCAATGTGTTATTGGTCCATCCCGTGTATTCTGTGCAAATCTCTGAATATATCATTTTCAAAGCAAACATTTGTAACTAAAATCTTTGCTTCTGGGGGTCCCTGGAACAACATATTTTGAGATGGGGGTCGGCGGCCAAATACCTATAATTTTGGGGGTCAAATTGTCATGATTCTGTGCTGCGTGGTCAGCTTGTATATCTGCTATTTTTGCCAGACCCATGAAATGGGTAGGCCTACATAAGCAAATGTCGGTCTGTCTGTCCGGGTTTTCTATATAAAGGGTATATATGATGATGACATGCCTAGGTATATGACATGCCTACAAAAAGCATGTCATAAATGATGATGACAGACAGGGGGTCTGGCACAACCAGGTTGACCTGGTCTAGTTTAATAGTTAAAGCATAAAATAACGGTTAAAGTGGTTAAAATCTAACTCTGAGGTCTAACTGGGTTAAAGAGGAACAGGGTTGCTACTACTAATTCAATGGCCAGAGGAGGCTTATGGGTCAACGGTGACTTTAGTTAGCAGTGAAAAGTGAAGATTATGACAACAACCTGACGTGTAGATTATGAACTACAGTGCATCTGGTGTTGACTACATACTGTAGATGGAACATGGTTTGTAAATTGAACATTGTTAGTAGGAGAGAATAATTGCATCTTTTTGCAAGCTGTGCCAACAAGGAGAAAAATACAATTACGCCAGCCTTAACCCTTTTAGGCCTAGAATTGTTGAATGCTTTAACCAGTGAAAAACAGCAGATATACAAGCTCACAGTGCGGCACCGAGTGCCGTGCTGCGAGCTTGTAGATCTGCTATTTTTGAAAAAGTCGTGAAAATGTGTGCAAATCTTTGAATATATGTATTTTCAAAGAGAACGGTTTGTAACTCAAATTTTGCTTCTGGGTGGTCCCTGGAACAAAATATTTTGAGATGGGTGTCCGTGGCCAAATAAATATCATTTCAATTCAAATTTTCATGATTTTTCAAAAATAGCAGATCTACAAGCTCGCAGCGTGGCACTCGGTGCCGCGCTGTGAGCTTGTATATCTGCTATTTTTCAATAGTTAAAGCATAAAATAATAATACACAATACTGTGTACCCAGTTTGACCATTTACCAAGAATACCCTTTTAGGACAGATGACAGCTAGTCAGCTACTGTATGTACCCTGTATGTGTGTCCAGACATATACGGTACATAGCTGACTGGGATCCCACAAGGCTATAAACTAGGACTATTCCTTTTTTCCCCCACTACCACCACCATATGGATGCTAGGGTTTGTGTGATTAAAAGTCTCAGCCCAGTCCTACACAGATAACTCGCATCGCAACAAGTTGCAACTCCAACCACTTCTGACAGTCCCAAAACTGCATTCAGGAGTTCAGACTGCTGCTGCAACTGTCTTACAAGTGGCAACGACACACAGCAAAATCTTGTGTGTGTGTGTGTGTGTGTGTGTGTGTGTGTGTGTGTGTGTGTGCGTGGACTGGGCTTCAAGCCATCAAACCCCCTCTGTCATTTTATACTTCAAAAATAGCATATCTACAAGCTCGTATGTTGTCACTTTGTGCCCGCTGCAAGCTTTTAGATCTGCCATTTTTGAGACATTTTGACAATTTGTGAAAATCTTTGAATATATATATTTCTAAGCAAACATTTTTAACTCCAATCTCCCAGGGAACAACATATTTTGTGATGGGGCGGCCAAATACATATGATTTTGAGGGTCCTTGACATGAAACAAGTTTGAGAACCACTGATATATTGCAACGTACGTTTTTCAGAAAACTGTTAGGATTTAGAAGACTTTTTAGAACCGGCCTCAGGTCTTATAATGGGTTAAAGATTTGCGTTGTTATGGCACCATCTGGAGGGATAGTGATAGTATTATGTAGCATCAAAATGTTTGGAGATGGAAAAAACACCTTGCCCAAAAGCCCAGATCCTGGATGGTGGATCCTACAGGCACCACCACAGGGAAAAGAAAATGCTGGAAAATAAATTCAACTGACAGCTGATGTCAGTTGTGTGCTGATGGCAGATGTGTCTCAATTCGGTGGGGATGGCACTCTGCATTATCCTAGCATCACAGAGTAAAAAACTAAAAACAAAAAAACAAAGTGGCTTTAAGTCAGTGGTTCTCAACCTTTTCAGGCCGCGACCCCCAAAATAATCATATTTTAACAGGGGACCCGGACCCCCCACCCTGACAAGCACTAAGAGTCCAGGCATTACATTTTGTAGAACACTGTTCTATTGTGAAAATAGCAGATCTACATGCTCAACGCGAGGCGTTGTGAGTATGTAGATCTATTTTCACAATTTCTGCCTCTAACATTTTGACAATTCGGACATGTTTAATTTGTCATTTTAGAGGTATTAAAAAGGTCCTTCAATTGTCACTTTAGAAATGTGCATATATACCCTCTATGCACTTAAACTTTGTTTACTGTTGAGTGAGAAAATAATGTTGCACATTACGTTAATCATCTGGGGACCCCCCCAAATAATTTGGGTCCCGCCCCACAGATTGAGAACCACTGCTTTAAGTTACCAGTTGGTTGTAGAGTCTGGTGCAGCCAGACGATTATCAGAGATCGCCTACTAATACGTCTGGGGGAAATCTAAATGTCATATATGGGCTAGATGCTACAACTTGTACTGTCTACTAAAATGCAAGATCTGTATCGAAAAGATATCAGATAATATCGGTTTTGTGGATATTTTATTGTATAATAAATAATTAATTTTGTTTGAATGTGAAGCCGAAAGCTATCAGTGTTTTCTGGGTAAGTTTTCAAAAGTGTCAACAAGTTGGAACATTTTAAAATAAAAATACTACATTCAAGCTGTGTTTATGTTGGGGTGTGGGTCAACATTTCAATAACGGTGCATCCCTAGCTTTGGAATTAAGAGGCATTGCCTTTTCAAATTCAGTGTTTGTTTATATGCCTTTTTTCAGAAAGGACAACATTTTAACTTGTTTTTATACAGATATTCGACATCGCTAAAAAAATCGGTTATCGACCATGACAGCAATGTTGACATCGATTATCAGTATCGGCCAGAAACGCCACATTGGTTTTGAGGTTACAAGACGTAACGGTTAGGTCGAGATTTCCCAACCGCGTGGCCATACGAGACTAGGGTCGTTGACATGACATGAAGAATCATCCCCACCCTTCTTCTGTGGTTTCTTTAGTGCGTTTTGACAGGATGTCTCTCTGATGTACATATATATATGTGTATATATACTGTATATATTCTAGCATAATGTAGCAGCTGATGTCGAATGGCACTTAAAAGGATCCCTGGTTAGTGGTTAATAAGCCAATATACCGTAATACATTATAGTTGCTCTCTATGACTAAAATGTAAACTTTAAAACACCTTCAATATATTTTATTTATAAATAGTTCATCTTTTACTCAAGGGGGACAATGGCCGTCGCTGTGTGGTCAAGCCTTAAGGAATGTTATATTATTAGCATGTCTTAATGGAAAAAAAAACGAAAACAAATAAATACAATATTTAAGGTTTTTAATTTTAGTCATAGAGGGCACTTATAATGTATTAAAGCGTTTTAGGCTTATTATCCAGGGATCCTTTGAAGATAAAGGGTGGATAAAAAAGCCAAGGTTATTAAAGAAATTGAAAAAAAAAAAAAAAACACAACTAAAAAAAACCAAATGTCAAGGTGTCCCTTTAAACCTATGAAACCTTTACCAAAGTGCTTATTTTGTGTTTTATCAGTCATGAATAGGAACATGTACCCTACATTAAATACAAAATATTGTATCATCTTTTCCAAATACCCCAGTTCTTAATAGCATTTCATTAAGATTCTCAGATTTCTGTATAAATGGGAGTCGTTCCCACCTTTCAAAATATATTAAACATGAGGCCTTCCGTAGAGACCGAAAAATCCCCCCCCCCAAACCCAACTTTGATACTAACTTTGTTAAAAGTAATATAAACTGCCAAGCAAAAGAAAGTTGCTGAAATTATAAACATCGACCAAAATAAGGCAAAGGACTGTTGACTGTAGTAATTTTGCTTCTGTTCTGTTCTGAATTCTGATCACCCATTTTTTGGCATGTTGGCTGTTGTCAACAATTTAAATATCTATTCTAGCATGTCTTGGTAAACAAGCACGCCATCATGGTGCCGTCTTGAGAAGTGCACTTTCTTTTTTGTCTCTAAATCTAAAGCAACGCAAATCACGCAACAAATCAGCAAATGTTACGAAGCTGCATTTCAATAAATGTGGGGAAAGAATATTGTGGATTTGGGTCAAAAATATTTTGACTTGCAGGTTCAGATTCATTCCTTAAAAGGAGAATTTCTGCCTAGAAGTCTATCTTACCTTTAGATGCGCTTTTTTTCTCCCTCAAAACAGGCAATTTTGTCCATTTGCCTTACCCGACCACGGCTCCAAATAGGAGCTGCATGCGTGCGCATCACACCGCATTGACTCCAATAGGATTCAATAGAGTTCAAAGTTCACAGCTTATAAACGTATTTACGACAAAAATCTATCTACCTAGTTTTGAGTGATAGAAATAAGCGGATTAACAATACAACCAATCGCTCCTGTTTGGAGCCGTGGTCAGGTAGAGCAAATGGTTTTAAAAAACTAAACAAAAAAGTCTTTTGGGGAGTAAATAACACAAACTAACTAAGAAAAGATTCTTCTTTAACCCGAATAAGACCAGGAAAGCATGTCATTTTAGACTTAGCTAAAAAGCTTTTTCTTATACTTTGGATATTCAATAATAACACAATTTACAGTTTACAAGCTCATAGTGCGTCACGTCATGCCACACTACGAGTTTTGTAGACCTGCCATTTTTTTAAAAATAATCTTGTAAATTTGTGCAAATCTTTGCTTCTGGGGGTCCGTGGAACAAAATATTTTGAGAGGCAGGTCTGTGACCAAATACATATCATTTTGGGGGTGCTACATATCAGGTTTGAGTTTGATATACAGTATAGCAACCGTTGGGGGGTATTTAGAAGACATTTTGTGGAATTGGCCTGAAGTCTTAATGGGTTTAACTGGGTGAGCAAGCGACAGCTGTACAGGTAGGCCCACGCATCACTAGTGCTGCACACACAGGGGTTAAAGCCAACCAAAAAAAATATCCCAAGATTGAAATTATGTCCCAATATGTGATTTTTGAAACATGGCGTGAGCAGCGCACACCAATATTTGGGGTGTTTCCCTGAAGTTCTGAACTGCCTTCACTGAATGTGTGTGTGCCAACCCATGCTTCATTTTATAGAAGTATCTTCTGAAGTTTTGTTGTATTAAATTGCTAGTCTGGCCAATTCAAATACTCATATCTTGAAACTATCACTTGACTGGTGTTTTGACGACTTTGTCATTAACGCCGCGGCTATTGTTACACCTCCCCATTATTTTAATTGTTTTGCCGATCTGCACTGATCTCAGGAATAGCCCCAATGGAATCCTCAAGACTGAAATCAGTCCCCAGGACTGAGAACTTTAACCCCTGCACACATCAAGGTAATGCTGCTGAAGCAGTTAAAACGTCACAGATCAACCATCTTTCGACATTATGATGATCAAGGTAAAATATGAATCAAAGAAAACAATCCAATAGGCCTTTTGTTGTCATCTCCACCATTTCTTGCACTGTATTATTAACCGACACCATAACAGAAACAACCCCTTATCCAAATTAAACAATAACAACAAGTTAGAGAACAAAAGGTTTAAAAATTGCAAGTGAATTTAAATCATGCACACAATGCAAGATTTGGCAGGAAATTAAGACAGGAAAAAAAAAGGTGTGTTCTGATAAACAGTTCAATGCCAAGGCTACAGTCCTCTTAAAGACCAACTAAAAGATAAATGAGTTGGGGTGGGGGAGGGGGAGGGGGAGGGGGAGGGGGGGGGAGCACCATCGCTGCCATCTTCTAACCCCCTCCATCAATACTTCAATTGGGGGTCAGGTTATTCCTCTTCATGATCCAGGCTCTCTCCTTTTTGGCCGACGCCATGTTGGCTGTCTGAATGGCAGCCTTGCCCACATGAATCTAACCCGAGTTCAACTCACGAAGGGGCAGCTTGTTGGCAAACGTCCCACAGGGCAGGCGAGAGAGAGAGACAAACATGGCCATTATTCCGTTCCTGTTCCCCGTTGTTGCTATGGTGATATAAATCAAGACGTCAACATAACAACGGGTTTCACCTCTGAAAAGGCTTACGGACCTTCTTTTTCCTTCGGGGAGGTTTGTTGCCGGCGCTTTCCGACCACGTGGACTCGCCGGGCTCCGGCCGATGGTGAGCCCCTGGCGCGAAGAAGCCCGTCTGAGCTTGGGGAGGGGAGAATGGCGGAGGCCCCCCGGCCCCCCCGGCGGGGTGGTTGTGGTGAGACGAAGATGGACCTGAGGGGAAGAAGCCCCCGTTGGCAGCCATGTCGTTGACAGGCCCTCCCTGAAAGATTCGGTTGAAGAAGTCCTGCAGGTCTGCTGGGTTGCTCGGACCCGGAGCGTTTTCAGAGGTTGTCCTGGGGAAAAAAAGACACGGAAAAGGAGACAAAGTCTGATATTTGTTGAACTGGCATCCTATAGTGTGTAGAGTTTCAATTCAATGATTATAGATTTTTTTTGGTTATTCTACTGTTAGACTGATGATAGGTTCTTGGTTTACCTACGATTCTAGATTAATATTGCTATGCATTTGATGTATTACCTTGTGTTGTCCTTGCTTGTTGTAAATTGCTCTGGATTAACACTTCTGTTGCCAACCCCGAGTTTCCTGAGTTTGTATTGGTACCCCCCCTGTGCCAACCCAGAGTTTCCCGAGTTTGGGCCGTTTTTGAAGAAAACTTTTTTTTTTTTCAAAAAAAACAATTGGACCTCAAAAAATGTATTAGGCATGATTGCGATCGGATCATACCAACCCCCATACCAACCCCATCTTTCAAACATGGCAGCCATGTTTGTTTACATCTGAAGAAAACATAATGGCTGCTATATCATGAATGCCTGAACGGATTTCCAAGCAGATTTTTTTGTTTGAAAGCTGTGAGCAGCATGCACACATGTGGTGCATGATTAGGCATGGGCGTGCACGATCCGTGCAATATGAATTACATGGAAGTCTATGGAGACCATGGCATCTTGGACCTTCAAAGAGATTTAATTGATTGCAACTTAAGTGTTAAGAGTGTCTGCTAAATGCCTAAATAGTAAATTGTAATTTTGTAAATGTTCCCTTTTTCAAATCTACCGGACTGTTGTGTAAATCCAACCGATGTCACGATTTTTCTGATTTTTGAGTTCTACACCTACGATCACTGATATTTTGACGAATATTTTTTTTCTTCTATTTGAGAACATTTAACATAAAAAAATAATGAGAAGAACAAATTACTTTTTACTAGATAAAAAAAATTACCATATTTTATTAAACCACTTATAAGCCCTATTCAAAATATTAAACTTAAAGTAAGGTGCTGATCTACAATCTCACAACAAGATGCCTAGTTGGAAGTGTTGAAAAATAATCGTCAAAATCAAGTTGAATAAACTCTACTTTCTGCTTCCAGGGGACTTACCTCTGTCGCGTGGAGGTGCTGTTCTTTGAACCGAAGGAGATGTGATACGGTACGCGGTGGGTGTCTGGAGAGATACCTATTCTTTGGCAACCGGCCCACTCTGAAACACAAGCACACAGAGAGAGAGAGCAAGTCAAAACAGAGAGCAAACGCTTTGCTGCCAGAGAGACAAATTACCTCCTTTGTCAGTCTGACTCTAACGAGACACCCAGAGGCTTTGACTGTACTGTACTCTAGTCTCCTCTCCTACGGCATCCTCCCACGTCCCTTACACTTTACTCCAAACCACTGCATAAATATATACAAGCATTTAATGGACCTCCGGCGATGGTAGAACACTCCTACTTTCAAAATACCAAATCAAATGTTGTAAAATTCAGTGATACTGAGCCATTTCAAATGTCAAGGACTCACAGTTGAATATGCTTTCGGCCCAGAGACACCCGTTTTATTGATTGATTGAATATCTTATTAGACAGTGATGAAGACCTTAACCGGTCGAAACACGTTGGCTGTTTTATAGAATAACATTTATTTGACTTCCTCTCCTCCACACACTTAACGAGTGCTCTGATCACTTCTTTTCTAAATATTTTTTAAATGGTATTTTCACCTGTGATATCAAAGACCTTGCCGTCCATGCAGGCGAAGTATGTGATCCTGAGGCCCAGCATGCTGGACTCTGCCCACAGGTCTCCCTCCTCAGCGCTGTGGTGGCGGTTGCACTCCGCACAGAACCTGGCTTCAGCAGGCTCACGGTTCATCTCAAACCTCCTGCAACAACACATCCGTCAACAATATTAACTCCAGGGTTCCCACGGTCATGAAATTCCTGGAAATATTTTTAAATTAGAAAAATATTTTTCCAGTACTGGAAAGATTTTGGAATCTGGAAAAATACGAATGCATTGTCTTTGGTTATTGATTTTGTTAATACCTCTGAAATGACAAATTTAACATTGGCCAAATTGTCAAATATTAGAGGCAAAAATTGTGTAAATAGCCGATCTAAATGCTCACAACGCCTCGCAACGCAAGGCGTTGTGAGCATGTAGATCTGCTATTTTCACAATAACACTGTGTTATACAAACTTCCTCAACTCTTAGTGCTCGTCAGGATGGAGGGGTCCCCAGTTCAAATATGGTTATTTCGGGGGTCAGGGCCTGAAAAGGTCGTCACTACCTGTCTTTGGGCATTGCACATAGGAGTAAGCAACTCGTTATTGAGCTGAATTATTGTTATATAGTCCTGGAAATCGGGTAAAAAATTCTGGAAAAGTTTTGGAAAGGTTTTGGAAATTAATTGGTAAAAATGTGTGGGAACCCTGTAACTCATTTATTGCCCCCAACCCGAGAATCCAGAGAAAAAGCCGCTTGTCCAGGCCGCTGCGCCCAAGAAACCTGAGAATTTAATTTCATTTCATTTATATAAAACAATCAAAAATCAGATAGCCGATCGGCCGTTTCTAAGTACTCCAAAGACGGTTGGGCCCGGAAACGGAGACGGATATGCTTTTTTGGGGGGCGGGATAACACCTTCCTTGGTCCTGTCACTGTAATACATTCACTTCCTAGTTTACGCAGCAGTGCTGCTGTGCAGAAATGGTCGCATGGATTATCATGAGGTCTGTTGTTTTCGCGAGCTGACCACGGCATGGACGCAGATATTGCAAGATCCGTGAACCGTTGTGCACGATGGACACGCACACGCCCAGCGCCCACGTTAGAAGGTAAGGAAATGGCGGCAGGCAACCTGGATAAATGCTGTTTTGTAATGGCAGTACTGTTCCAATTACGGTATGTTTATTGTTTACTATGCATGATGAGCAAGCAATCCAACCCCATCAGTAATCATGATACTTTTTACATTTATGCTGTTTGTTTTGCTTCAGTGTCAGAAATTCTAGCCGTGTCAAAGGGACACACGTCGCGAGCTTGTAGATCAGCTATTTTCGTACTTTTTGTGTGACACAAAAAGAATCCCAAGACTGATTTTTGGAAAATGACACGTGCAGTACACACTAATATTTGGAGTGTTTCCCTGAAGTTCTGAACTGTCTTCACTGAATGTGTGTGCGCCAATCCATGCTTCATTTTATAGAAGTATGAAGTTCTGTTGTGTTCTATTGCTAGTCTTGCCAATTCAAATACTCATATCTTGAAATTATAACTGCTTTTTAGTTTGGAGATCACTTGACTGGTGTTGTGACGACTTTATCATTCACGCCGCGGCCATCTCTACACCTCCCCCTTATTTTTTTTTTATTTTTTATTTTTTGCAGATCTGCACTGATTCCAGAAATGGCCCCTATGGAATCCTCAAGACTGAAATCAGTCTCCAGGACTGAGAAGTTTAACCCCTGGACACTGTTGTACTACACAGCATTAACTGGGTCTTAAGTGGTTAATGCGGTTGAAAAAATATATTGGAATAAAAAAATACAAAAACCATTATAAAAAGAAAACGTGCTTCTCGATTATAAAAAAAAAAAAGGAATTAATAGAATCATCGCAAAGAAAGTAATCAATAGCTGCAGCCCTAGTTTTGTAGCTTTTTTTTCACACTAGTGTGAACTTGGACATGCAGCATCAGGTGTACAGCAGTTTCAGAGCTGTTCAGGGTCAGTGACATACTTGTGCTTGCCCTCACACTTGGTGCACATCATGGTGTTCATGGCTTCTTTCAGGTCATCCTGCAGCTTTGTGAGGAACTCGTTCATGGACTTTGAGAGCTCCGTTGCTGCCATGCGCTTCCTGTTGAGTGAAGGAGACAAACCCTTCAGTGATGTGCCATGACAACCCAACACCATTATGCAACACTGATGATCATCAACATAGTGAATCGAGGAACAAGACAATACGAATCAACACATATGCTGTCAAGATAACATCAAATGGTTCATAGTAGCTGTGCACATCCACAAACCAATTCAGGCAGGCGCTGGATCAAAATAAGACAATCATAAAAGACACAGATGATGTGTTCGTAATTGCACCTTGGACAGGGGTTGACACTAAGGTCTCAGAGGCACTTGCCCATCGGGCAAGTACAGGTCATGTTCTACTTGACCAAAAGTCATGCCCACTTGCCCAAAAAGATGGGTAAGTGTATAGCAACAGTAAAAAATAGCACATTATACTGTAGGTAAACAGTGCTCTTATGCAACATTCCACAGACCAGAAGACAGAGCGCGCTGGCCACGTTCAGGTGCTTAGACAGATATCTTGTGTTGTGTTTGTAGACGGTTGCGTACCCTCTCAAATGAGCAAACTTCACCTGCCCTAAAGTTTTATTTACCTGGGGCAGGTGGGCAAGCCTTAGGTGTCAATGCCTGTTGGACCATCTGAATTTTCCTATGCGAGATAATAAAGTTTACCTTGACCTACGTACACTGTAGCTCCTTTAAAGGGCTTAGTTGAGTTTAAAGGACTTTGTTTTGTTTTTTTTTACAACAAGGGTTCATATTTTAGATTGTAATTGGAGAAAAGAAAAGACAAGTGTTAACATGTTTTCATTTACTGCTTTCTATTGTTTTAGCGATTTTAACGATTTTGTTGGGTGGGGGGGGGGGGGCTAAATATGTCTTTTAGACACAATAAGCAGGCAATTTCTTTATTGCTATTTACAGTTAACACTACTAGCCCCCATAAGTCACATCTGCCCATGAAAGAGTGCGGTGCATCTTGGGAATGGGCTTATTGTGTATAAAAATACGTATTAGCCACTTGTCCCCACCCACTGAAATCAAAATCGTTAAAAAGATAGAAAGCAGTAAATGAAAATATTTGAACACTCATCTTTTCTTTTAAATATAATAAGTGTTAAATAGCTTTATAAGTAAGTAAGTAAGCCTTGCCAAGCCCTGAGGCCCATAAGGCAGGAGCCCATCTCCTGTTTACTTAACATGAGACAGCTTGATGTACTGTACAAGGACACCTCATGGACATAACAGTATGTCGCAGGGACTTACCCCCAATCTAACCCTTGATGCTGAGTGCCAAGCAGGGAGGCACTGGGTCCCATTTTGTAAAGTCTTTGGTAGGACCCGGACGGGGATGGGACACCAACCTCCCAGTTTCAGGGCAACACTCTAACCACCAAGGCAAGTGAGCTGGTATAAATAGCTTTATAACTCGATTGTAATCATATTCATTCCTAAATAGTTTGTTCAGAAACCTGTCTCTCCAGCACTTTAGTAAACAAATAATTTCAGATCAGGACAGAGACTGAGAGATTAGGATAAACTAAAGGATGAACAAGTGAAATTACAAGTCATGAAAAAGAAACTAACACAAAAAATGTAAGCCAGTTGATTATCTTTGTGGGGTTGTGAAAGCAGGAATGATACCATCATTTGAGGGCTTTGTTCATAAACAATGTACACAGTAAATTACTATAGACATTAACTAAACCTTGGACAAGGAAGCCCTGTCGTTACATAAATGAAATGTGCTTTTGGCTTGTTAAACTGACAATTTTAGGTCCAGTTATTGTTCACTTTTAACCCCATTGAGTGCAGCATCCCTATTCTGGCCATATCATAATAGGCCAACACCATTTGCCCCCCAAAAAAGGCAGATACAATCTCACAATGCAACACACTGCAAGCTTGTAGATACAGAAATCGAGAGATTTGGTGCAGAAGGAACAAAAGGAGAGGGCCAAGTACAGACCCCTGGGGTATTCTGGTCGATAAAGTACATTATAGCCAGGGTTTAAGTGGTTAAACAATACTCACAGTTCATACTCTCTCCTAGTTTCAGGGTTACTGACGATGTCCCATGCAGCCCTCAGCACCTTGAAGGCCTCTCCTGCACGTGGGTGCTTATTCTTGTCTGGGTGAACCTAAGAAGGAAAGGACAGGACACAGGCGGCGTGAGATTCAAGGCTATAATATATCAATATTATATCAACATTGTGATGAGACAAGCTAGTAAGATACCATTGCCTTTTCCTGTTTTTAAAGGCTGCGTCACACAATGAAGTGATGTAATTCTCAGAACTTACCTTATCAAAGATAAGACGGCTAATAACAATTAGCTGTCCAATTATTTACTTTTGATAATTATTTATTAAAACCTTATTGTATAAACATTTTGTGTATGAAAGCACCAAGTCATCCCCACAACATTGCAATTCATATGATCAGATCTAAAGAAAATGCTGTTAGTGTCACGTGGTGACACTATGGCTACGTTTAAAGGTAGGGTAAGGGATTTCATCTTGATCATGATTGGAGGAAGGCTATCGCCTGTCACCTACATGAAAACTGAAAAAAAGGGTTCCCGGAACTTCCCGCTCAAAAAGGGTTAACGGAGTCATAGGTTATTAATTCTACTACCATGCTGTACACATACACACCTGGACAGCCAGCTGTCTGTAAGCCCTTTTCAGCTCCGTCTCAGTAGCATGAACCTCCACACCCAGCACTGCAAAGGGATCCAGGTCTTCTTCTGGAACCTGAGCCAAGGCCAGCAGTCTGTCCAGCTCCTGGTCCGGCTGGTACCTCCCCGTCCTGCCGGGCGACTCGGGGCCGGACGGAGACGGCGCTCTGCTGAACCACTTTTTGACTTTCGCTAGCTGGGAGCCCAGCGTCTTCCACAGCCTCCAGTCGTGCACAGCCGTCCACCACCGCTGTCCCCTCTCCCCCACGAGTCGGACCAGCGCGCGCTTCCCAAAGTGGTGCCCCAAAATACACACCACGCAGAACCCCCCGAAACAAATCATGAAGGCCTTCTTCGCCCACCTGGCCGTCGTCAAAGTCCCGTCGACCACGACGGCTCCTTTTCTCTTCGTCCACTCCAGCACCGTCCGGGCGTCCGCTTTCATCCTGGGGACGTCCGTGACCCTGGCCAGGAGCTGCAGCACCAGGTTGTACAGCGCCATGCCTCCGGCCTCCACGCCCACGCCGCAGTTGTGCGTCAGCGTGACGATGAGCTCGATCACCATGTGGATGCAAGACATGCACCAGGTGCTCAGCGACTCCGACAGCATCTCCCGCAGGGCCAGGACGAACTGGCCGCCCGTGCGCCTGCGGCCCTTGCTCTGCTGGTGGTGATGGTTGCGTCTCCTGGTCTGCTTGTGCCTGCTGCTGCCGCTGCTCGACGACGCCAGACCGCCTTTCGGGACAGAGGAGGAGGAGGAAGCGGGAGGAGCCGTGAAGGACGAGTTGCTCTGCTCTGAACCGCTGTTCCTGGACCGGCACCTCTTCCCAGATCCACCAGGGTTCCTCCAGCCAGACCCGTTCACGTCCTGCTCTTTTGTAGCGTCGTTCAGGCTCTCGCCTTCTTGTCCGTCTTCCTCTTCTGGGTCCGTCGTCTCCGCCTTCTTGCTATAGCCCTCGAAGGCTTGCTCATCGTTCAAGATGGTTTGTTCTTCCGTATCCTCCTCTCTGGCCTCACCACCAGCAGCAGTTCCACAACAGCTCTCCCCTTCTCCTTTTCTTGAGGCTAGTGGCGTGGCTAGGTGTGGGGTGTCGGTGCCCTGAGGGTTAGATTGCAGACATTCCGGTAAGACCACCTCCTCGCCTGGTCGTTCGCTGTCCTCTCCCTCGGTTACTCCGATTTCACACCGACTGGGCTTTGTTGTCGTTGAAGTGGACCTGCCGGTGAGCAGGTTGGCATCATCGGGGCTCTCTTCTTCATTATCCATAACGCTATCCACCGCCTTCTCTGCACTCTCTTTTTCCATTTTTCCCCTCTTAGCCTCTTGATTTACTTCTTCTGCGAGAATTAAGTGTCATTGGGAGGTGAAGGTGCCTGTTAAAGCCTGCATGAGACACACTCTAATGTCAACATTTCCCCTGAATTCTCATGAGAAGAAGATTGACTGAAGGTAGTAGGTGTCATTTCCACAATGTAAAAAAGAAAAAGCCACTTCCAGGTGTGTGGGACAAAATAGGCTTTCCTTTCTTCCCACCACAGTCACATGAGGTGACTGTGGTGACTTTCTTTTTATCTGAAAACAAGCAAACAGATCTAAAGTTAAACATACTCACTCACTCCGTCTCTGAACAAACAAGCCATTTGGTTTTCATTAGGAATGAAACCCCTTCAAAATAAAACAAGGTATTTCTGTGATGACAGTTAGGTTTTCAATAGGTTTCACTTCACATGAAATGAAAAGTAAAAACACCACCCACTGGGATTCATTTCAGGTAAAGTGCATGGAAAGAGAAAACAGAATCATTCAGTATTTTTAATGAATATTGAATGTTATATATTCTTTCTAGAAAGATGGCTTAATTGACTTGTGTAGGCCATCTCCTTTCTATAGGCCTACGAATAGTTTGCTTTATTTAACTTTAGCAAGATATGAGAGAGACAGCTGTGACGAAACAGGTCACCCATGGGCCATCATTCATGACACAACCACTCACTTCAACTGCCTTTTTCACTTCCTAGTTCCTTGTATATCTGAATTACAAGCTCATATCCACGTTGCGGCGTGTGTGAGCTTGTAGATCTTGACATTTGATGAAAGCACTGACTGTAACGGACACTTTATTTCAAACAAAGTATCCGGACTTACTGTTGCTCTGAATTTGTTATGCTTTTTGTTTTGCCTTAATTGTATTGCTGTACACAACAACAGTTTACCTGTAACTCTTTAACATTAACTGCTGTGCCGCCTCTGTGTGACTGGTTCCCCTAGCGGGATAATAAAGGTGTCTATCTATATTTGCCAATTGCTCCAATTTGCCAAATGTTGGCATAATAATTGTGTCATGCACAATGCTAGGGTTCATGGTAGCTTATAACAAACTTCCGTTTGATCATGTAATGGTGGTCCTCGACCAGTGGTCTGGGGACCACCAGAGGTCCTTGAGGCGGTTCCAGGTGGTACCCAGCTAAATGATGAGGTTGGTAACCAAATGGACACCAAAAGGACCCTTACAGAATAGATCTTTAACTCTTGCGGGCGTAAAACAAAACCAAATGGTCCATTTTACACCCTCAAGCGTTAAAATATTGTTAAACATCTGCATTACTTACTTTACAAGAAGTCTACACAATTACAGAGTGTAAATAATTGTTATTTTGATCAACGTTTTCCCTGTCATCTCTCCTATGGTACCAACATCAATACAGCATGGAATTGTGGACGAAATCTATTTGATCTAACAACAATAACAAAATATTCTAAGAGTATTTGGTCTGAGTCGAGGCTAATTCTCCTCAAATGGTGGTCCGTGGCTCAAATGCCGAATGAATAAAGGACCTCGATATGAAACGGGCTGAAAAACACTGATTTAACAAAGAAACGCAAACGCAAATAAAGATGTTCCATGTGGAAGATTACAACTGACATTAATGTGAACCAACGCGTTTCCAGACATGCAGCAAAAGCAGGAAGGAAGCAGCAGCAGCAGCTAACTGTGATGCTAGCAGTGATTTCCCTCAGAAAGGTGTTAGCAGGGAAGCTAAAGATGAAACTGTTTGCGACCAGAAACGGTTGGAACGACGATGGGAGTGGTGTCAGGTTGGTGTTGGTAGAAAGTGTGATGTTTTATGCCTTACCTCCGGAGATAGCCGTGTAAACACTGTGTTCTCTACAGTGTGTCAGTTAGCTGTTAGCTGTAGCATAGTGCTACGTGTTGTTTTCCTGGAGCTGCTCTCTGCTTCTTCTTCTACTACTTCTGTTTCTTCTTCTCCTTCTTCCTGGTTGATTTTTTTACTTTGTTGTGCGTACGTGTCTTTTTTGGAGCCACCTACCTGCTGATGCAACTGAAAGAATGCTGCCATTTGTCCCAAAGAGGCTGCAAAAGATTTAAGGCTCCAAAAGATTTAAGATTAAGATATTTATTAGAAGTTTGCATAGGACTAGGTTAGGTACAGTTTCATGACAGTACAGTTCACTTGACTAAAAGGAGATCCTAGTAAGCTTTATGGCTTATTTACACAGGATCCCGGCCTTCATTGAAGGACAGACGGATAGAACACAGTACTATACATAGGATATCATCAATAACAAAAAAAAGAAGAAGAGAAAATAAAGGATAGAAAGATAAAAATAAAAACAAAATATTTACAATGGAAAAAGGGAGGTATAAGGTCGGATGGGCTTAGACGCTTATTGCTGCTATTTGTTTCAAAAAAGCTAATTAATGTATTTATTTAGCTTTTCTCCGTCTGAATGCAGCTTACCATAACGACGCAATGTGACATAGATCGCTCTGTTAACACAATTCTGCCTGTATCCCCTCCAAATATATACGTTCCCCATTTTCAACAGTTTTTTATTATATTTTGACACTTGCTTTGGCAATGTAAAAGTATGTTTTCTCAGCCAATAAATCTAATTTGAATGATTGATTTGGATTTAATTGTATTCTTGGTGGTATTCGTAGCTGCTTTCTGCTGTAAATACCTTTTTTTTCCTTTTGTCTTATGATGATATTTTCTGCATAGTAGGCCCTACTGTGTTCTATTTGTCTGTCTTTGATGTTGTATGAGTTGTAAAAGGGACCCCCATCTGAAGCAAGCTAAAAGCTTTAAATTGTGTTTAGTCGTGTGTGTCCTTGTTGACCTGTACTTGAACTGTACTGTCCTGTACATTTTCCTATGCAAACCTCTAATAAAATCTTCAATCTATCAAAGTAAGCAAAAAATAAATAAAAAAAATGACAGAATTGCTGTACAAAAGGATGCTAAAATAGGATATTAAAAACCCAACAAAGCACTATGGCTCGCTTGTTTCCATTGGGGTCCATATACAATTCATCAAATCTGTGTTATCTGTTTCCTCCATCATGACATTATGGCTTTTACAATAGGCCTATATAATACAGTTCAACTTAATAGAGACTTCACCACACAGAATGAATGCCACTTATTTAATACAATAAGTTTTCATGGTTACAACATGAGCCAAGAATGAAATGCAATGCAAGATGACAATGACTGATGATATGAATGGTCCTTCACTTTGGCGCGGGCCCCATCAGAGGGTTCTGATATTGGCCTCCGATCGATCGGCATCAGATCAGCTCCTGCCTGATAAAGGCAGGGGGCTTCGGAGCCCGCCCCCCATGGATAGGGCCTTCCTGCCCAAGCTGCTGCTGGGCGGTGTCGGGGAGGTGGCGGGTGACCTGCACAGATAGGTGAGGCAAGAAAGGAGGAGGCGACGACGCTGTCATGAGATAGGCTAATCTGATTGGATAAGAAATGAATGAGTTGATTGGGGAGGGACAATAGAGATGACAGCTTGTACAGTCTCTCAGTTGAACCCACGTATATAAAAGTTCATTTGTTCTTGTGCATATAAGGTGGCTGTGGTTCAGGAGGTATAGCAGGTTGGCCAATGATCTGTGGATTGGCGGTTTAAATCCTGGCTCCTCCTGTCCACATGTCAAAGTGTCCTTGGGCAAGACACTGAACCCCACATTGCCTCCAGTGAGTTGGTCGGTGCTAGCCTGCCACCATTTATGTGGGAAGTGAGGACGCTGGCGTCGTATCATTGGATCATTGTAAAGTGCTTTGAGTAATTTATTATTATACAGTTTTGGTGAGTTACCTTGACCTTGAGGAAGGTAGTGGCTTCAGGATACTAAAATATAATTCAATGGTGGGTTTTATGTATTTATTTAACTTAAGTAAAAGTATCGATACTGCCATGTAGAAACACTCTGTTACAAGTAAAAGTCCAGAATTTAGTATTGGTATCAAAATGTATAAAGTACTAAAAGTAGAAAGTAGGCTATTCATTATGCAGAATGTCCCATTTCACAAGTTTTCAAATGTATGAAATGTATGTAAATCTTATGAAAATATAGCAGGTCGGCTATTTTCAAATGGCCGAAATGTATACAGAGCTGAGGAGGGATTCATGTATATTTTATAATAATAATAAAAATCTAAATGAACTGGAAGCAAATAAAAGTCTGAGATGTATTAGTGGACTAAGTGGAGTAGAAGTAAGAGTACTGAAAACTGCAAATAGTAAGGGGATTTTATAAGATATTTGACCAATCTGCGAAGTAAATCGTTACCAAGAAATGTCTTCACCAATGTGTTTCTCAAGGTGTGTAATAATATGTACTAAAAGGTTGAAATTCAACTCCCGGGGGAAACCTCATAAAAAAACTGTTTTGTGTTTGTGTCCCATTAATTTACTATACAGGAAAGAAATACAAAAAATAAATCTACTTTAAGTAACATGTGAGGGGTCAAACTAGGGGTTTTTCATGATGCTGAATTCATTGCAAGCATTTGTTTTGCACAAAAAACATTCCTTGGGCTAAAATCGGACCCACAAAACGATGGTTTAGTGATGAATCATCACTTTTCACCCTTTTGTGGGGGCCATTTGTAGCCCATGGAATGTTTTTCGTGCAAAACAAATGCTTGCAATGGATTCAGCATCATGAAAAACCCCTAGTTTGACCCCTCACGTTACTTAAAGAATATTTATTTTTTGTATTTTTTTCCTGTATAGTAAAGTTAATGGGACACAAACACAAATCATTTTTTTTAAGAGGTTTCCCCCGGGGGTTGAATTCCAACCTTTTAGTACATATTATTACACACCTTTAGAAACACATTGGTGAAGACATTTCTTGGTAACGATTTACTTCACAGATTTTCTTATGTTCTCCTTACTAAAATACTCCTGTAAAGTAGAAATACCTCAAAACTGTACTAAATCTTTACACTTCTGCTCTCTGTCTATGGTTAGTTGACTCCCATCTCTCCCTCCCTCCCTTCTGCCATAGCTCCCTCCCTCCCCCTCACTGACTCCCACTCTATCTGTCTGTCTGTTTGCCTGTCTATCTGTGTGTCTGTCTACCTGCATGCCTCTCTCCCCCCCTCCCTCTCTCTCTCTCTCTCTCTCTCTCTCTCTCTCTCTCTCTCTCTCTCTCTCTCTCTCTCTCTCTCTCCCTCTGTGGGATGCTGCATCCTGTGTGGGTGTGTATGTGCGTGAGCTGTGTGGGTGTGCGTGTGCATGAGTTGTGTGGGCGGGTAAGAGGTCATATGATGTGAATGTGCAGATGGATGGATTTGTTTTCTTCTTCAATGCCTTACTTTGTTTGTGTGTATGTATGTGTGTGGGAGGATGACTGTGAAGCACACTGAGTTCACCTTGTTGAAATATACTATATTTCATTTTTCTATAGTCCAAACTGAATATTACAACCGCTAGATTGCATCTGGGTATAATCTGCATGGATCTATTTCAGAGTTATCACAACATACTATAAAGGAGGAGTGTGTGTGTGTGTGTGTGTATGTGTGTTTTGTTTGTTTAATCCCCATGGTGAGTCAGTAGGCCTACTCGGGAAGATCAAAACAGTACTTTGTGTTTTGGACATTCAGGGTAGTTTAGTTTCGATGCGCCATGATATGAGGAATATATTCATACAGTCAGAGGAGGTGATAAAGTTAACAACTTCCTAAGAAAATAGCTGACGTACAAGCTCACAATTCTATGCATTGTAACATCCATTGTGAGCTTAGATCTGCTTGTAGACCTGCTTCAAGCTGTGCTATACATCTGATCTTACCCTGTGACCCTTTCCCACTTTTCACTAGTCAATAAACAAATAAGTTATTATTATGATATGTTATTATAAGACATTTACTAAACATAATTATATAGGCCTACCCATTTATCAACAAACAATTTCCAAAGTAGTCAAACTTTACAAAACAACTATAGATGATTTATGATAGGCCTACATTATAACATTATTTGTAATTTGACTAGTTTTTATAGGAGGCCTATATTGTTTTTTAGATTTTTCTTTGCTTTCTTACCTTTTATTTGCGGGTATTGGGAAAAAAAAGGTCTTAAAAGTCCTTACATTGTCACTTCACTGTCATCTGGGGACCCCCCGAAATCATGTGGGGGGCCCCTGGGGGTCCAGACAGGTTTAACAAACAAGTTCAGTCCATCATGGTTATGTGTTGCACTTAAATTTAGGCTACTTCAGATACTGCATGTCCTCTGACTGCAGACCTGCGCAGCAGTTGTGTAGGCCTATTAAATTATTGTCGGCTCCAACTAATCATGCATCAATAATCTTTCTAATATGCCTATATTTGAATTTCCGTTTCAGTCCTTTGAGGAGAAACTACCCTCTTCAACAGAACAGCATCATCCACCACCACCACCACCACCACCACATTACACCATTATAGCAGCAGTGATGCAGACATGAATGCTGGGGATCCCCTCAATGCGTCAGAGAGTTTCCATCGGCAACACACTAGCCTACCTTTAACCACCACCAACGTGTCTACCACGATTGATCGTTAATAACACTCAAACTACGACATTTACTAGCCTGTCTATGATCGCTGATATGAGCTTCGAGTAGGAGGCTATAGCCTACATAGCAGCCGCTACATTAATTAATCAACAGATTTTTGATTCGAGTTATTAATAATCTATAGCCTCTCAAATATCTTCTTTTGAAATGTTAGGCTACTGTTTATAAATAACACGGACGGTGTAACTCCACCAACACTGTTGTTGTTGTGTTGTAGAGACAATATTAGTTCGAAACAAAGGGTGATATAAAAATGTCCTTCGTTCGCACCCTCTCAACCACCCACGCCTCCAGCCTCTGTAAGCCGGCAGAGGAAAGCTCTTTTTCGGTCAGATGGTGTGCTGCAGTCCGCCCCCGTAATTCTCGCACCCACACAAACAGCCAAAAGACAGTCAGCACACACACAGCAACCAATAGCCTGTAACGGTCGGTACGGTGACTGGAGGCTTTCTCTGCCAACGGATTCAGACCATATCACGCACGGCTGAAGGCTGAAGGCTGATGACTTCACCGTTCTTTGTGGAAGAGAGGAAATAAATCGCCAACAAAGGTAAGAAAAAACATGACCAAACAAACACCACATTTCTTTTATGTTGACGCACCAGAATTCCAATTAATTGTGGAGAGATGCTTAATTTAGAACGTCTAAATAAGCAACAACTGAGCAATTAAGACAATACGTTTTATTTGGAATCGGTGATTTAATTGGACTAGGCTATATATCACCCGAGCTGAGCGCACCGTCTCTTGTCTTTTCCTAAACCATCTGTTTGACCTGAAGGTAAAAAGCTGCTTTCTTTATATAGTAGGCTAAAGATAAACTTTTTTTAATGACAGACTTTACCAACTGAACTGAAGAAACAATGGACCTGGAAATTCGAGGTGTGACTAAATAAGTGGGAGGTGTGCTAGCCTAGCCAAGTCTATTGGGAAATAAACCATGCAAGTGTTGCATGTTGTTACTTACTTTATAGACTAGTTCTGACCAGAGAAGAACAGTTTGGAAACTGGAGATGATTTTGATTTGATTGATTGAATTGGCTACTTTATTTGCAGTTCGCATAAGAAAAAACACAGGACAAGCAAAATACAATACAGATACAAGCAAAAGCCATAGTGCTTTCTTGGTTTTAAATCCTATTAGTAGACCTTGTATCTGAACTGTATTGTCATGTCTTTTCCTATGCAAACTGCTAATAAAGAATTCAAATCAATCAACCAATCAATCAAGGTCTACTAATAGGATTTACTGTAAACCCAATAAAGCACTATGGCTTATTTAAAGTTGGGGTCCTTTGCAGGGACATGAAGAGAATGTTAGAGAGGCATGGGTTGACATTTCAAAAAGGGCCTTTTGGTGAAATATCGAAAATAGCAGACCTCCAAGCTCACAACTCGTCGCGCTGAGCTTTGAGGTCGGCTATTTTCGGTGCTTGATACCACACTGAACTAAGCATAATCAATTTCTTTCACCATAGTAAAAACTGCATTCATGGTCTGGAGAGGGCACTTTTCACAGACGGATAAAAGGGCAGGGGCTCAAGCCCCCTTTGATGTCTGCACGTGTCTGGTCCTTTGCAGGGCCGGCTTAATGGACGTGCTTTAGGTGCTGCAGCACAGGGCACCATGCTTGGGGGTGGGCACCAAACGGCGGGGAGAAAGTGAAAGAAGACTGAACAATCGCTGCAAAAGTGCAGAAATCTAGAAGCAATGGCTGCTGAAGGAGCGCTAAAACGCTGAAACATTTCCGAGAAATGTCTATTTTCTGTGCTGCCTATAATCTGTACATTGAAACTATACACACTATAGGATGCCAGGTCAACAAGGAGAGCATGCTATCCTGCAGCCTATTCATTGAAGAGATCTGCTTATTTTTTTTACAAAACGCAAGTTAATAATTTCTTTCCTTTCCAGCAGTAGTTGGCCAGCATGTCTTTGCCGCGCACGCTGGGGGAGCTGCAGCTCTACCGGGTCCTGCAGAGGGCCAACCTCCTGGCCTACTACGACACATTCATCCAGCAGGGCGGCGACGACGTACAGCAGCTCTGCGAGGCGGCCGAGGAGGAGTTCCTGGAGATCATGGCGCTGGTGGGCATGGCCACCAAGCCGCTGCACGTGCGCCGGCTCCAGAAGGCTCTGCGCGACTGGGCGTCCAACCCCGCGCTCTTCAGCCAGCCCGTCTCCTCCAGCATGGCTCACGCGGGCATACCTCTGTTCAAAGTGGAAGGGACGACGGGCGGGCCCTGCAGGAGGGCTCTGAGCACCAACGGCCAGCCCGGGTCGCCGATATGCGAGAGGGAGGACAGAGCCTGTCTCACCCCGATGCACAGCGGGAGTCCCAGGAGCCCGTGCTCCCAGGCTTCCCCACAGCCACCGGACACGCAGCACTACAGGGACAAACTCTCGCCCATGGATCCCCACTGGCTCGGCGCAGAGACCGAGGGGAACTTCGCCCTGACCTCCGGCTCCGGAACGGAGGAGGAACAGCCCAGCCCGCCCGTGCGTCCTTCGTCGCGTCCCCCGGGCCCCTCGTCCACGCCTCCGGCATCTTCCGCCGCCTCCAGTCTCAACCCCAACCCCACGTCGACTCTCTCGGCCTGGCCCGGAGGCCAGCTGGACGCGGAGACGGCACGCGCCGTGGGGGAGAGCGTGGAGAGGCTCCTGAGGACCCTGCCCCGGTCGGAGCCCGGCGAGGTGAAGACCCTGCTGAGGATGAACAAGAAGTTGGCCAAGACGGTGGGCCACATCTACAAGATGGGACCCCAGGACGCCGCCAGCAAGGAGGAGGAGATCCGCAAGTACAGCCTCATCTACGGACGCTTCGACTCGAAGCGGAGAGAGGGCAAGCAGCTCACTCACCACGAGGTAAACTAGGTTGATTTATTTTTGGGGCCTTTATTCATATGTTAGTACGTTAACAGGAAATGGGGAGAGAGTTGGGGAGTGACATGCAGCAAAGGCCGTCGGGATCGGGACTCGAACCCGCAACACGCTGTCAGGCTGCCACTACTAGGTGCCCGGACCACTACGCCAGTGGTCCGGGCCAACAAAAACGACATCTAAGGGAAGAAGAATTAAATCGATGTGTAACGGAACATACACAATGTTACATTTTATGGGTTTACGTATTTCACCACAGTGCTACATATGGTGAAGTATTGTAGTGCAACTGATTTCAACATCCACCGATCTAGTTAAAAGTGAATAAATATTATAAAATATTCTAAACTTTATGCGATTCTGGCAGTATTCTTTGAGACACACATCTGAATTTTCGCCGGGCCAAACAAGGGAGGGAATGACGTGGCGTTGATCCCCTTCCCCTATTACAGGGGTTCCCAAACTTCTTTGTCTCAGGGAACCCCATGAATATTTGTTTTAATCCGAGGCACCCCTACATTATAATTTTCACTCCCAGCACCTTATATTTATAGCATATCGTTGTTGTCGGGTTGAAACCTTGTTTGTTCAAAACCGTTCGTTTTGTATTTATCATCTATAAAATGTACTAAACTAATGAAAACAGCAGATCTACAAGCACACAACGCCTCGCGATGTGCTTGTAGATCGGCTGTTTTCACTAGTTTTGTGCGACAGTCTTATATGATGAAGCAGGGCTTTGCTTTACCAAAAGACATACACATTTGAAACTTGGAGATACGAGGTTTCTGCCCGACAGTGACGATATTTTAGTGATTATGTTGCAAGGAAAACGTTGAGATAATAGCCATTTTGGTTAGAACTGACTGAAAATAACTTTGTACTTCAAGTTTAAAATGATAATAAATTATTTTTTCAAGTGTCCAAATAAATTCCAAATATTATCAAATGATCTCGCGGCACCCCTGGACTGCCGTCGCGGCACCCCAGGGTGCCCCGTCACCCACTTTGAAAACCCCTGCCCTATTGGCTCATACTAGGACAGGACGTACAGTATGTGTAGGCAGAAGAATACATGTCCATCTTGTCCGTATCACCGAGTCATTGTATCACTGTGGGAACATTGGGCGTGGGCCGTGGGCGGCTGCCACTGCTGGCCCGAGCCAGAGACCGTGGGTGTAGGAAGAATATAAATAATAAAACATAAAGGCAGCAAAATAAGAAAACATTATGTACATCTCTGAATACAACATTGTTCGCCGAGCGTTTTATTTATAGTTAGTATTGCGCCGTTGGAAGTGTAGTTATTCTAAGACAGAAATAAACGCTGTGAAGCTAGAGAAAAGCATTCTGGATGTTGTAGTTGTAGCTGTTGTTTGGGCCAGGTATAGGGAAACTTCCTGCAGCAACACAGTGATACAGTGTAGTTGTTTCGCTGTACGGCTGGTGTTTTTTGTTTTTGTTTTTGTTTTGCATCTTTTTTTTTATTTTTTTAGATATTCTTTTTTGGGCTTTTTCTGCCTTTATTGATAGCTGTATAGTAGGCTGACAGGAAATGGGGAGAGAGATGGGGGTGGGGGGGGGGGGGGGGGGGGGGTGACACGCACCAAAGGCCGCCAGGATCGGGACCCGAACCCGCGACGCTGCAAGGCTGGTCTGGATTACCAGCCTTGGTGCCTGGACCACTACCCTGTGGCCCAGGCCTTTTGGCATCTATTTAATACAAAATAAATACATCTTATGTAAGATTGAAAAGTATTGAAAGGAAAGTATGAGTAAGTATTCCTTTTAATGTTTTTTTCCCCCCCACCCCACCCCACACAGTTGATTATCAACGAAGCCGCGGCCCAGTTCTGTATGCGGGACAATGCTCTTTTGTTGAGACGTGTGGAGCTGTTCTCCTTGGCTAGGCAGGTGGCGAGAAAATGCGCCTACACGTCCACACTAAAGCACGCAAGGTAAGGAAATCAACCCCGCAGACGAGCGGGGATTTTCCCACCTGTAACCAATGACCATTACACCCACACACCACCTGGTAACTGCCAGCGCTCTTTGATCCAAGAAAATAATTGTTGCGCGGTTTCACGTTCTTCTTCTAAGCTTATTCTCATGCTCCTGCAGAGTGTTTCAGTTTAGACGTTTAGCAGATGTAGTATTACACTATTTGATCTGAATAAGCCAGGTTTACATTAATTGTTGAATGATCATTCACTATCATGTTGCTTCATAGTGGGAGGAAGAAAATACCTTATTTGAATTCAACTCTGTACGCAGTCTATTTTTGAATCCACACAAAGAACCCTTCGATTGGTTTGATATTGAGAGCAAAATGTCTGCAATAGAATATGATTGTGAACAGAATGCTGTACTCAACACATCATTATTACATAGCTCCACAACAATACCATCAGACTAAATTGAAAAACTCAAATCACAGCAATGTGGATGTATTTTAAATATTATATCAAATATTATTTGATATAATATTTAAAATGTACACATAATCTACAATGTTTGAATCTGGTTGTTTATGGTATTTGGTTGGTGGTTATTCTCTCTTTCAATTTGTAAAACATATTGCATGAAAACATTGGAATTGATTATTGTTTACTACAGGACAAGCACAGATGACAACTTGACGTCCCAGAAGAGGATGAAACAGGAGGTGAGTGAGTTGTAGTATTGTACTGTACTTGTACTTTATGTACGTCTACATGCTCAGACATGTGCTGGGCACAACGTCAAACAATGAATAGACACTCCTGACTTTCGACCGCAACAGGTCTTCCTCAGGAGAGAAAAAAAAAACTACGAGGTAGACCAGACTATTGTGCGAAAAGCAATCCAGAGTATCTCACTACCTACTTGCCTAAAATATATTTTTTTGCATCTGTGCTTGCCAAAGCAGGTGTGATTCATCTTGTGTATACAGTACGCAATGAAGAGGACAGGGATGCACTGTATTATGTGTGTCTGTAGGAGGATCACAGCAACTATCACTTGTTATCCTCAATCAGTACTGTGAAAAATTTACTTTTCACCTTTTTTGTTTATTTAGATGAGACACTGCATATTAATGAACGTTACATAACAATGCAGTGTAAATATACCGGATTTAACTAAAATGCTAATTTACACCCATTGTCCTCACAGAAAAATTAAAACAAACAGACAGATAGTGGAGTACATTTATTATTTTACATTACACAGGGAAACAGAGCATAAAACATAAATACAAGCACAAAGGTGTAAAATATATCTATTTAAGGCTAAGAATAAATCAAGTTCCACATGTAGTATTGCCCTGGGAGATTAGCAGCATTTTAGAGGGCGATATATATTTGTATACTAAAGTGAGTTGTGTATAGAGTGCAGTAATGCTTTCAAGCAGTACAGGATACGTTGTCAAATAAAGTGCATGATTAAAGGGACATCAGTGAATTAATTTGTTTATATCATATCCTCTCCAGTCTACTGATCAGCTATCCATTACCTCAGGTCATCGTACCAGAGGGTGTCTCCTCACTGCTTGGCGTGGAGGGATCAGAGTGTTTGACACAGAGGGCTGCAGACGACGACAGCCTGTCTACAGAGAGCCTGGATAGTTTGTCACAAGGTACGGTTCAAGATCTGCTCTAAAAGGACCATTTAGAGATGTTATTGCGACCGTAGGTCAAAGTTTCGTATGTGAACGGTCACAGCTTGTCCGTATCTCTGTCTGAAACACCTTTGGTTCCCCTGACACATCACTGTGACATCACAGGTGACATCACTGAGTGGGAACAACTCTAACAGAATGGCTTTACACTCTGACTTCACTGTGATGTCATGGGAACCACACTAACAGAATCCCTTTTATTGAGGCGTCTTACTAGTTGTTATATGTATTCCATATAACATTGCCCAGGTGGAGCCTGCAGTACCATTGCGGCTCAAGAATCCACCACTCCTGAATGAAATGTCTGGCACTGGGAGTCTGGTGCAACGCCCAGGTTCTGAACCTGGTGAGAGAAGGTCTGGACCTGGTGAGACGTACAGTAGGAGTCAACCCACAGAGCCTAGTCCTTTCACCCGCCAGATTGATTGATTGATTGAAGACTTTATTAGAGGTTTGCATAGGAAAAGGTACAGTTTCATGACGGTACAGTTCACTGTCTGGTACAAGGTCAACTAAAAGGAGATCCGAGAAAAGACTAAGCTTATTTCCACAGGAAACCATTGAAGTATCTCATATTGAATGACAGACGAATAGAACACAGATTGCAGAGTGCCTCCCAGCCCCGGCAGAGTAGTTCCGGAGCAGCGGATTGTGTGGCCCTGTCTCTCCCTAGTGGGACTGACCGTGGGTAGCTAATGGGACCTAAGTCAGGACTTGATCACCCCGGCTGGGTCACCTGAGCTGGGTCAACCATAATTAATCTTCAGACAATCTTATTTTTTCTTTTTTCTTTTTTAATAAATGTCAGTTTCTTGACAGGGAGAACCGTTGACTAAAGTCAAAGTGTTCTGTCACAGAGGGCAGTGGTATTATAAAGACAGCGCTTTACACCCAATTCTGTCTTGCCCTTGATAGACGCAAGTTCACAGTGCAACCAATCTGCGTCCCCCCGCCCCCCCACCACCGCCGACGCCACCGCCAACCCTGCCAACTGGAGTCGCCAGCTCATACAGCAAACGCTCATGGACGAAGGGCTTCGATTGGCTAGGATGGTGTCACATGATCGGGCTGGCAAGATCAACCTAAGGCCCGAGGGGCCTCGATCAACAGGTGATGTTTCAAATCCTTCTTTTAGCTACAGTGACGCCGCGGCCTATTACAGTATGTGCAAATTGGGGGGAAGGGAATCGACGTCATGAATGTGTTGGAGGTGCAAACAAAGGTGCTTCTTGCGTGGATTTGGCACCTTTTCATGGCTTTGGGGAATGAAAAATTAGTACTTGCCCAACGGCTATATATAGGGTGCGTTCGGAAATGCGCACTCAACGCACTGGTGTGCCATGTTGTCGTTCGTTTATTGTCGTTCGGAAATCCAGTGTGCGGCGCACCGGTGTGCTGAGTGCACGCACTGACCAACTCTACTTTTTTCATGGCCATGTCTCGAGCGCTTCTCAGCTGTGGACAATGGAGGAACTGACCGCAAAATGCAGCTACGTTGGTCGTTTGGGCTTGATAGTTGCACACGCATCAACGTGTAAACTAACAGCAGGTATACCAATGTTAGGAATTACATCTTCTCTCAATATCAACTTTACGTTGGCAACTGCTGCTTTTCAGAAAGTTTACCTTCAGAGTTCAGAGTGAAAAAGCGCACAGCTGCCTCTTAACTGGTCGATCGTAAACAAGCCACACTGAACACACTCTACAACGTCACGCCCACTGCACTCAATACACTGAGCACACACCCGGTGCGGGTTTCCGAACGCACCCATAATATCCCAGCAAGCATGGTCAAGACCTGGACCAATCAGTGACGTCTCGACGATTGGGGCCAGACCAAGTTATAGTCATAGTTTTGTGTTAGGACACACAGATAAATGAAAGATTTATCACCAACGCAATGCTTGCTGATACCTGTGTTTTTGAACCTCTAGGATTTGGTCATCATGCCCTCTCAACAATTTACTGTATGTGTATACTACCAGTATATACTGTACACACACGCACACACACACACACACACACACACACACACACACACACACACACACACACACACACACACACACACACACACACACACTGTACAACAGAGACCTCTTTATTTCTGCGCAGAATAAAGAAGGAATTGATGTAGGGTTAGTGTTTTTGAAAGTAAGGCAGACAGCACAATTCCCCAACCTCTCTCTACAATGAACACTTCATGGATCTGGAGTTTGAACTGCAGTGAGTCACAATCTCTCCGAGGTGACGCCTCCCACCACAGCGCAGCTGAACTTCACTACGCTGCAAATTAGAGAGCGAGGAGAGAAGTTAGAGGAAAGGAACAGGAGGAGAGAGATAGAGGGAGAGAAGGAGAGAGTCAGAGAGAGAGAGAGAGAGAGAGAGAGAGAGAGAGGGTTTGGGGGCCTGTCATTATAGGCAAAGATATGAATGAATTGAATACACGGGACCCCAATGGAAACAAGCCATATAGTGCTTTCTCGGGTTTCTTCCTTTTTTGTTTTTAGCAGACCTTGTATAGAACTGAACCTTTGCTTTGCAAAACTGTTCATAAAGTATTCAATCAATCAAAAGATAAAACAAATGAATAAGCAGATCTATATCTATCTTTTGAAATATGGCTCTATTTTAAGCGGAAAAGCTAATTGATACGGATTGTTTATTGTTTATTTAAGATCCCCATTAGTCACTGCCTCAGCAGTGACTATTCTTCCTGGGGTTATTTTACAAAATTACAGTGAAATAAAAAGGACAAGCACAAATAAAATAACAATTAAATGACTACATACACATTTACATTACGTATATAAAGAAAACAGATAATAAAAAGTTGAACATTATTTAGTGCCCGTTGTGTGCTCTTGACTGGATGACTTAGTTAGTGCTGCAGGTCTGAGGGAGAAGCTATGGTAGCAGAGAAGGGAGAAAGAAAGAGAGAGAGAGAGAGAGGGAGAGAGGAAAACCAGCAAACAAGACACGAGGAGGGGATTGGGTTGGGTGTGTGTGTGGGGGGGACAGGAAGTACTGCGTGGGCGGTTGAAACGGATCCCCCCCCCCCTCCACCACCACCACCACAGCAGCAGAGCCACCAGACTGACGTCAGAGTGTGCGAGGCACGCGTGGGCGGCAGGGCGGGATGAGGATGGGTAAGGCGTGCGTGGGGGGCGAGGTGGGCGGTAATTGGAGGGGCGTTGTTGCATTGACTCACCGAGCGGCGACACACTGTGTGCAAAAATAAAACAGCCGTGGGCAGGGAAGTGGCACAAAGCAGGCAAGGCATGGAGGCCCTTTTTTTTATAACATCTCCTCTCTCCTTGTTACTTTAGAAGAGTGTGGAAACAACCAACCAAGGGGGAAAAAAGTGAAATGCGTTTGATATCTGACTTTTAAGTTCAGGGGCGTCCCTGCGTCCAGGGGGGAAAATAAAAGTTACTTTTAAATATAAATCCATGAATGTCTCTTTGTCTATCTGTGCTGGTTATTATGTTGTTAAATTACAGTAAAATAACTACAAATTCAAAATGTAACAAAATGGTCACTTTAACAAGGTATTATAATTATATTCTACACACTTTTATTCTCCCCATCTTGACAAAATCCCAGGTTCCACAGGTCAGCTGCACAGGTGCAATCCATTATTGTTAATTGTGGCACGTTTACTAACATGCCAAGTTTAGCTGCACTTGAACAACCGTTCCAGGCTCAAGAAACCGTAGAAACGGAGGGAAAAATAAAATGTACTTCTTAAAATAAATGTATCTGTTGCTAAGGTATGGCAACATGACTGGTCTCGCGCGCGTGCAAGACACCAGTCATGATGCCAAACCTAGCTTTTTCTGAACTGATGCCACTGTTTAAGTTCACTTTGAATGTCACTCATTGTATGCAGTTTTATTTGCATTTGCATCCTCACCTGTTAAGACTTTTTATAAATACAAAATACAATCTAATCTTTAATTCTTTGATCAAAGATAAGGACAGTGAAACATCGCATAAAATAAACAAATCTTCAATTCTGTTTTTAACTGTAGTAGGTTACTAAATGAAGTGGGCATTAAAGCAGAGTGGAGGGAATGCTGTCTTTCTGCATGGCAGTGTTATAAAAACCGCTTTTCGGAATTAATTTGCAAGAAGGATTTTTATCATCATTACGTTGATAACAGTTTAAAAGGCCTAATCCTTAATCCAGATTTAAGCAAAAGGACAACCTTGTCATATAGAAAAACAAATGTATACATTTGAAAACTTGAAGACTTATGCATAATGAATAGTGAGTACCGGTACTTTCTATTTTTGTTATATCAAGTACATTTTGATACCAATACTTTTGTACTTTTACTGAAGTACATTTTGAATTCCGGACTTTTACTTGTAAGGGCCCGGTCCCACCGCACTTATAGTCTACCTATGAGGGCGGATTCTGCCAATGGATTTCAATGGGAATGGAGCGTTTATTTGTTTTCTTGTAGCAAACCTCTCCATTACCATTGAAATGCGTTGCCAGAATCCACCCTCATAGGTAGAATAAAAGTTCCCTTACAGAGTATTGATACTTTGACTTAAAGACCCTGTTCAGGGAATTAAGCTATTTGTTTATAGACATATTTTACATGTTGAATAGTCATTTCTGGGAAAAAAAAAAAAAGAACGCAGTACTTTTTCCACCGCTGCCTTATATTGCAAATTTGTTCTTTTGGCACATTATTTATTTCTCCTTTCATCCACAGAGTATGACAGTAAGACGGAGAGGAAGGTCTCGGTGCCAGCTTGTAGAACCAGCAGTCCTGGCATCACCAAAGATGAGTCCAACCACAGGGGCAAGTGAAAAACACGTCACATTAACGTGCCACATACTACTACTACTACCAGGGGCGTCACACCAAATTCTGGGCCCTGGGTACAAGGATTCACTGTGGGGCCCCCCATGAATGTTAACTATTGAAAAATAGCAGATATACAAGCTCACAGCGCGGCACCGAGTGCCGCGCTGCGAGCTTGTAGATCTGCTCTTTTTGAAAAATCGTGAAAATGTGTGCAAGAAACCTATGTCAAGGACCCCCAAGATGATATGTATTTGGCCACGGACCCCGATCTCAAAATATTTCGTTCCAGGGACCCCCCCAGAAGCAAAATTTGAGTTAGAAATGTTCGCTTAAAAAATACATATATTCAAAGATTTTCACACATTTTCACAACTTTTCAAAAATAGCAGATCTACAAGCTCGCAGCGCGGCACTCGGTGCCGCGCTGTGAGCTTGTATATCTGCTATTTTTCAATAGATAAAGTTATTAGGGCCCCTCCACCTTGGGCCCCAGTAACTCAGTCCCACTTTCCTACCCCTTGTGACGCCCCTGACTACTACTATATGATCTGCCAGGTGGTGTTCACCGTACTTAACATAACTGACTTTATAAACATCTGATGATGGTGGAAGAAGGATATTTTTATGTCTGAATCAGTGTCATATAAATAGCTGAATTTGTTTGTTGGGGGACCAGGTCCAGCCCTTCAATGCAATTGTGTATGAAATCTGTTATGTAGGTACTCTTCACTTCTGGTGGTACCACACAAACCCATTTTTGTATACTAAAGTTAGAGCTATTAGGCCTACAGCTTTCAGGGGACATATAGGTAATCAGGATAGTGCTTATGGGGCTTTTAAGCTGTGACATCATTTTGTAGGCAGAGGAGAACTCTGCCCCCAGAGCATTTTCTGTCCCTCGCTATTTCAACAGATCCGAGACAAAAATAACGACTAAAGTATAATTCTAACACTTTCCTTTCAACAACAAAGAGAAGAAAAATGTGTAAATAGTAAAAATAGTAAAAAGATTCACGGAAACTGGGGGCAGAAATTCTCCTCTGCCTACAAAATGATGTCATACTTAACAGCCCCATTTCAGTCATGTGGGCTGGCTGTACAGAACAACTTTGTCACAAAAAAAAAAAACACTGAAAAGAGAAAAAACACAAACACTGGTTGACAATAATATGTTACACAGGAATAATCTAAATGATTTAATCTGAACAATGGTGTATGTGTAATTGTGTATCCATTACAAATAATCATTTAGACCAGCAGGGGGAGCCCTAAGAGTTCCCCAAACAGCTTTTGAAATGGGTTTCCTTGTTTTCACAGTTCCATTCATTCCAGGTTAACATAAATGTGAATGTTTAAAGTATGTGTTTCTCAACACCTTCTATCAGCATATAATCCTGTCACTGTAGCCCAAACCACCAGAGAAATGGATGCAGTTTGTTTTACCTTCGGTGCTATTGTTTTTGATGGAGGGTATTCGTAAGTAAATCCACATTGTGTATAGATAGGAAAACCGGGGGGTATTTCCCCCCAATGCAAAACGGTTCTAAAGAAAACACATGACCGTATGTTGATGTAAATGTCATTGCTCAGTAGATTCACACAAATAAGATTACAGATTACATTTTTGCAGCTGTCCACTCCAAACCACTGGGGCAAAGCTACATTTAGAATGGCAGGTGTTTTTTTGTTTTTGTTTTTCTTCTTTCTTTTTTTGGATTGAAATATATGTTTGTGACTGTGTACTGATTAAACGTTACTGTATGCTTGTATGTAGGGTATATCTGCAGGGGTAAAAAAAAAAAACGTTTTAAATGTTGCTTCATTGTGCCATGATACACAACCTCTGCAGGAAAGCCTGTTCTTTCAGAATTTCATTTAGTATCTAGCATTTTTTTTACAATATCAGTGATTGTTGTATGGTCTTGAAATTATATATATATTTTTAGATGAGCATATTTTACTCCATATCCATGTATCTCTGGATCTGGTATCTGGAAATACTTGATGTGAACGTGAAACTGGGTCCAAATTTCAAAAGCAGTGATTTTGTCCCAAGGGCTCGATATTAAATCCTCCTTCTTCTTTTTTTTTTTTTGGCACTCAATATTCTGTAACTCCAAGGCTAGACAGACAAGCACAAACAATTGAGTGACAGCATCACATTCTTAAAGTGGTCCACACTCACAGTGGTCTATTGTTTTTATAAAATTGGACTTAATTAAAAGGAGTTAATACTTTGTCTGAATTAAACAGTTTTGTATTATTTTCTGACCAAATTATTACAGTATGTATATATAAAATGCAGATTTGGCCTGGCACAGCTCAGTTGTGATTGGATTTAACTCCCTCCGAAGTAGTGAGGGACCAATCAATGCCCAGTATGCATAATGGGGCGGCTTTATCACCAGAAGCATTTTTTTAATCCGCCCCTTGGAAATGCAGGTTCCATACAGAGATACAGTGATATTAGTCTGGCCATGCATTTTTATGAAGCTCTTCATGTACATACTGTATGAGGTAGCTTACAGTACACCAGGTTTATCTGTCTCTTGAGCATTAGACATCCTCTTTAGTTTGTTATGTTGTAAAACAGATTATTTATTTTATTAAAACTCAATAAATGTTATTTTATTGTTTAAATCCTCATTTTGCACTTTATTTCTTTGTAAAAAAAAAAGAAGAATCCCCAAATATCATATTTCGGGGATTTGAGACTTGATATTTTTATTTGTGATTATTAGCAATAATATTGTTCAGACACCAGGCAAATCAGATGTGTTTCTCAAATACGATCTTTAGGACTGACTGTCCACACTATTATTAAATAAGAAAATATCTGATCCACAAGCTCTATGCGTATAGCACTGCAACTGCTGCGTGAGCTTGTAGAACCGCTATTTTCAGCAATCAACATCGACCGTCATACAATGAAATATAAAATCAGGCATCAGTGGTATGCAGACAGACACATCTTTATAAAAATCTGATTTTGAATCGCATTTCAAACGACTCAGGAATGTGGTAAAAATCTGAAATGCCAAAAAATACGGGTTCCATGTGTTTTTTTCTTTGCTGTTGTGTACAGGCTTGATCAAACCAATCTGATTCCAATCTGGATAACAGGCCACAGTTTTTGGGGTCTGCCAGTCTGAACATAGCCTTAACCCATTCAGAACGCGTACATATTATTGTGTATTATTATTTTATGCTTTAACTATTGAAAAATAGCAGATCTACAAGCTCACAGCGCGGCACCGAGTGCCGCGCTGCGAGCTTGTAGATCTGCTATTTTTGAAAAATCATTTTGACCCGATTCTATAAGTGTCTTTTGAATCCTTCTAGTTTTTTGAAAAACCTATGTTTCTATGTCAGCAATCTGGCCAGCCATCGTCAAAGAAAAGGTCCTTTTCACTTAAATGGAGCTCAGTTAGTCTGTTCTTGAGAGACTACTATGTCAGTGGTTCTCAAACCTTTTCATGTGAAGGACCCCCAAAATGATATTTATTTGGCCACGGATCCCCATCTCAAAATATTTAGTTCCAGGGACCACCCAGAAGCAAAATTTTAGTTACAAACGTTCGCTTTGAAAATACACATATTCAAAGATTTGCACACATTTTCACGACTTTTTCAAAAATAGCAGATCTACAAGCTCGCAGCGCGGCACTCGGTGCCGCGCTGTGAGCTTGTATATCTGCTATTTTTCACTGGTTAAAGCATTCAATAATTCTAGGCCTAAATGGGTTTTAATAGGAGTGCAGCGCGGGTCCAACTAGAGGCATCTGTGTCGTCCATGTCCTCCCACTGAGCCAAACAACACCTCCGCCTCCGCAGTCATCATGTGTTGGTGCTTCCAATCCCCGTCAGCGGAGCACAGACGATGCTCGGAGGATGACTCACCTGGAGCTGTGACGTTGCTCAGGGCTACGCACACACTTCACTGTTCCTCATGTACATAACATAACTTCCTTCCTTTAAAAATAAAAGTGCCAAAGAATGTAGAGGCTATATTTAGTCGGGCTGGGACGATATGGGTATAGCTACCGGCAGCTCACGATACAATATTTTAGGTGATTGTGTGTGTGTGACTGTGTGTGTGTGTGTGTGTGCGCGTGCGTGCGTGCGTGCGTGCGTGCGTGCGTGTGCGTGCGTGTGTGTGTAGAGGTAAGTCTTAGGTGATGTGTGTGTGAAGGTGAGTCTTTAGGTGATGCGTGTGTGTGTGTGAAGGTGAGTCTTAGGTGATGTGTGTGTGGAGATGTCGCACAAACTCCCCCCTGGTGGTGGTGTGTCCGGGAAACGCGGCCTGGCAGAAGTCACACACGTGGGACTGCAGCGTCAGCTCAGACAGCATGGGCTCCGTGCCCGCGGGGACGAGGAAATCACCGTCCAGCAAGGCTCTACATGCCTGGGGCTGTAGGAGAGAGGAGAGGAGGAGGCAGAGTTTAGCAGTGATCCACTACACCAGTGGTTCTCAACCTTTTCAGGCCGTGACCCCCAAAATAATCATATTTTAACTGGGGATCGACCCCCCCACCCTGACGAGCACTAAGAGTTGAGGCATTACATTTTGTATGACACGGTCCTATTGTGAAAATAGCAGATCTAGTTAATCATCTGGGGACCCCCAAAATAGGTTGAGAACCACTGCACTATACCAGTGGTTCTCAACCTTTTTCAGACCCCACCCCCAAATAATCCTACTTGAACTGGGGAGTGGGACCCCCGAACGTATAGGAGTTGAGGCATTTCGTTTGACTCGGTTCCACACAGAGATTATTGAAATATCTTTGTGTTTTGCCAATTATTTGGGGTGCCAACTTGCAATAGCCTCACTGCCCACCAGTGGGCCCCGGCCTACACAGGTCGAGAATTGCTGGTCTCTAAACCCAGACGGACATAGGTCAAAATAAAAACATTCAGACACGTACCCGTAAGGCCTGTAGGGCGGTGTCTCTGGCAGAACGATCCGCTTGCCTGGGATGTTTTGAGGCTGAAGAAGAAGCCGATGATGCATTAAGTCCAGGTGAACCCTGGAAGAACCCCATTACGTCCTGTTTGGGTTTGATGGCTTCACCTAGACCTAGTTGGTTCATATCTTCAGTCAGCAGATCATAAAAGGTGCCTCTACCGCTGTCGTGGGTATCATGCCGTCCTGTTGGGTTGACTCTGTTATGGGTGTCATGCCGTCCTGTTGGGTTGCCTCTGTCATGGGTGTCATGTCGTCCAGTTGGGTTGATGCGTGCTGTGGCTGGTAGTGGTTCAGGTCCTAATTGGACACATGAGGGGCTCTGTTGTTGGGTCCACTGGGCTAGGATGGAGGCCATCTCTCTGCTAGGACCAGAGGCCACTAGAGATAGAAAATGCATTTTATGTTTAAACAGTGTCATCATCTTTCATTTTATTTATATGTTTATTTGGGCGGGACAGCGCATACTAGGTCTTGCTCAAGGACACCTCGACACTAACTCTGGGGGAGCCCGGAATCGAACTGGGAACCTCAGAGTTCCCATCTGGCCACTCTACCGGCCACTCTAACCTTGAGCCACTGCCGCCTCTATAAATACACTTTGTTACTTTCCACCACTGATGTTAAACAGTGTCATAATTATTTTATTTGGACGGGACTGCACATATTGTCGAACATCAAATAGTCACCCATACAGAAAACAAGCAACATTACAAAAGGTCACAAAGAATATGCCCTAAAAATATGTTAAGGTTGGACACTCTCTTATATTAGTGGGTTCAAATGAACAGCACATCCATCACCTCACCGGCTGGCCACTGTTTATTGGCAGTCAGACTACTATACCTGGACCAGGCTGGAGGGTGTTTGTGAGTTGACGTAACAGAGCTGCCTGCTTCAGACATACTGATCTCAGCTGATGAAATTTCTGTTCCAGTTCTGTGTAAGCGTCTTCCATGTCCAAAGCTTCAGGATTTCAGGATCCTGAACACATAATTTCACACAGAAGTCAGGACTATATATATATATATATATATATATATATATATATATATATATATATAACTAAGCTATTACAGTGAGGGAATATGTGCTAAACTATGCTATGCAACAATTTGTATGACATGTCAGAAACTGTTGTATTGCTTTAGTTCATAATCGTCAGTACTGAAAAGCAATTCACATTCTGACTTAAGTTGACTGGTGACATTTTTTTTGCTCAAATCATCTAAACTATTTACTGTAAAATCCTTACCATACAGGAT
This sequence comes from Nannobrachium achirus, assembly GCF_963921795.1. Taxonomy (NCBI): domain Eukaryota; kingdom Metazoa; phylum Chordata; class Actinopteri; order Myctophiformes; family Myctophidae; genus Nannobrachium; species Nannobrachium achirus. The sequence goes on from NC_137815.1 coordinate 29,374,772, forward strand.
TTGCAACCATAATGTTTCATATAAAAAGGATTATGTATATAGACATTAATAAGTAACAAGTACTGTACATGTATTTGTCCATATAGACTTTTGTCTTTGTCCAATACAACTTCTAATACTATTATGCCCCTTAGCCTACCCAAGTTTACTTACACAGCCAGAACAATTCAGTCGCTCCCCATTTGGTAAATTAAAAAAAAAGTGAAAAGAAAAAGGTATTGCCTTTGAACGTTAGGCTACAGATATATAGCCATGCACACGATGTACACAATGGCTACATTGTAATAAGGTATAAGCCTTTATTTAAGCCTAGGGACAAAAATAAGGAAGTAACATGGAGCGAAACAGGGAAGTGAATATTGCTGGGGTGTCACATGAGATCTGTGACATGGGAGACTCTAAAGGAACAAAACCATTTCCGTTACCATACCATACATACTGCTATAGCTTACAAAGTATTAACTGGCTTCATAATGTATACATGACTAGCTTTTTACACCCTATAAAGTTAAATTTGAAGCAGATGGGACCCCCTGTCATTACAGACGAGCTATAGGGACAGAAGCATCTGTAAGGCCCATAGAAAGGTCAAAGGCAGGTCAGTAGCTTCTGTATCTGTACTAAAGTCAACCCAGAGGATTTTTGTTTCTACCTTGAAGTGGTTACTGTACAGTATGTTTTGTGATGATAATAATACAAATAATTATTTGGAATAAATGTACAATATTTTCCTCTGAAATGTAGTGGAGTAGAAGTAAAATTATAGAAAATTGGAAATATTCTAGTAAAGTAAAAACAAAAAATACCAAAAATCGTACAGTACCTGAGTAAATGTACTTACTGTAGTTACTTTATACCACAAGTAGCTACTGTCTTTCTCTGTGCTTAAGTCCAACCAAGAGCATTCTAGTTTCTACCTTCATGTCATTTCAGACATGTATCTCTCTTCCCACCTGCTGTACTGTAAAGTTACTTGAGCCCCTCTTGCTTGTTTGCTGCTCTTGTGCTCTTCCCTGGTATAGCACTCTGGAACGCCACACACGCAGACACACACGCGCGCGCACGCACGCACACACACACACACACACACACACACACACACACACACACACACACACACACACACACACACACACACACACACACACACACACACACACACACACACACACACACACACACAGTTCTGCCCTAACATACTTTAGTTTCATAATTAGAGCCAAATGTTCATTTCACTTCCCTTTTATAGCTCAGTTTTATTTTAGACATCAGTGACCATTTCTGTCCTTTCATTTTAAAATGGTAGTGATGAGACAGAAGTTGTTTCCCCTTTTCCTGTCATGGAAACATTTATGACCAAAAATGGATGGATGAGGGACAATCAGTCACACAAATGAAACTCAGAACTCAACTATAAACCCTGATATGACGTCATGGTGTCACTGTGACAGGCGGCGGTGAGAGTGAAGCCAACTGACTGATAGTGGGGCGGTTAACCAAACCAATTGTGCATTTTATGAAAGAAGCATGAAACTTTCAGCATATCATCTACATACCCCAAGGTTTGATTTTAGACGTGGAACCACTTTTCATCTGACCTCTGGTGACCTTGAGGGGTCTTTGACTTCAGTATTGCATTTTCCCACATTTTGTCTCATTATTTTCCATTATAATAATATATAATGTTTGTTAAAATGGCAGTTGTGTTCTAATAAGAAGCATCACAGAGCTGGTTCCACGTCTGAAAACAAACTTCATAGTATATAGAAACACTGTAGAAAGTTTCATGATTCTTTCATAAAATGCACAATACCTTCCATATAATGAGCTTAACCGCCCCACTATGACATCAATGCCCCTGCTCATTGTAGCTATAGGAAAATTAAGTAAAAGTATCAATACTGCAATGTAGAAATACTCTTTTAGTTGAAGATTCTAATAAGCGCTGATGGTATCGCTAAATTACATATAGAAGTCCCATATTCAAAATGTACTTTAGTAAAATTACCAAAGTATCGGCATCAACATTTACTTAAAGTACCCATTGTGCAGAATGTCCCATTTCACAAGTTCACAAAATATTTTGTAAATAGCAGATCTACATGCTCACATTGCATCACACTGCGACACATTGTGAGCAAGTGAAGTGGTTTATGTGTGTTTTGTAATCAAAATCGACAAAGTAACAAAGTACAATACATTTTTACATTTTGAGATGTGTAGTGGAGTAGAAGTGCTGACATTTTTACAGCAGTCACACCTGGCCTGAGTCGAACTTAACTGTGCTCAGAGCTTGGTGTGACTGCACTGCACACCTGTTGTGCACTAGTGATGCACCGATGCATGCAGGATAAATCAGTCATCCCCCACACACACTCATTCATTCAGGGGGAGAGACAGAGCCCCTGTTATGGCATGCTTTTATCTGTGTTTATCTTGTAACTTCTTGTTTCCTTGTGGCCGTGTCTATATTCCCTAACTGATGACAGCTAAGGGCAGCATGGCAACCTGGAAAATAATGACCCTTGGTTGCTGTCTGCAGGGGCGTCACAAGGGGTAGGAAAGTGGGACTGAGTTACCAGGGCCCAAGGTGGAGGGGCCCTAGTAACTTTAGCTATTGAAAAATAGCAGATATACAAGCTCACAGCGCGGCACTGAGTGTAGATCTGCTATTTTTGAGAAGTCGTGAAAATGTGCGCAAATCTTTGAATATATGTATTTTTTAAGTGAACATTTGTAACCCAAATTTTGCTTCTGGGGGGGGGGGGGGGGGGGTTCCTGGAACTAAATATTTTGAGATGGTGGGGGGGGTCCTTCACATGAAAAAGTTTGAGCATCACTGACATGGAAACATAGGTTTCTTGGCACACATTTGCACGATTTAAAAAAAATAGCAGATCTACAAGCTCGCAGCGCGGCACTCGGTGCCGCGCTGCGAGCTTGTATATCTGCTATTTTTCAATAGTTAACATTCATGGGGGGCCCGCAGTGAATCCTTGTACCCAGGGCCCAGAATTTGGTGTGACGCCCCTGGCTGTCTGTCTGATGTGAGCCTGTCTGTCACAGCTCCAACTGGTGAAAAGCCATCCCAGAATAATGGAGGAGAATCTTTTAGTAGAAAAGGGGGGACCAACTCCATGTCAATGCCCGTGATTTGCGAGGTGAGGGAACCCATTGTGTGAACCTATTTAAGGCTCCTATTCTCCCTATTCTATTGAATTGAACTATATAAATTGAATTATTTTGGATGAAATACTGCATCCCGGCTGTGTACCTCCGCTAATCAGTTGCAGTTTACCGTCATGTCTGTCCTGCAGTGTTGATTTCGTCGACTAAAACTATGACGAAAAATGTTTGTCGACTGCGTTTTTTTTCACTGACGAAAACTAAATAAAAACTAAGTTGTGATGACTAAAACTAAGACTAAATATATTGACAATTTCGTCGACAAAATAAAAACTAGACTAAAACGTTAGGGAGGGACTAGTGGAGTCATTTTATGTTGGTGTTGACATCAAAGGGGGGCTTGAGCCCCTGCCCTTTTATCCGTCTGTAAGCCCTCTCCAGTCTCCAGACCATAAATGTAGTTTTTACTACAGTGATAGCAAGGCCCTCTTTCCATGCCATACCTGAAGGCAACATTCAAGAGAATCGCCTTGTCCAAACTCTCCTGAACTGGGAATGCAGCATCTTATGTTGAAAGAATGGCCCTACTCTGTGTAGAAATCCATGCTGTTCGCCAAATCTCCAGTATTGACTTGATTATGCTTAGTTCAGTGTGTATCAAGCACCGAAAACAGCCGACCTCCAAGCTCACAACGCGTCACGCTGCGACACATTGTGAGCTTGGAGGTCTGCTATTTTCGATATTTTCACCAAAAGGCCCTTTTACAAATCTCAGTCCCTGCCTCTCTAACATTCTCCGCACGTCCCTAGTCCTACGCACGTACATAGGCCTACTCTCATGCAGAACACATAAAGCCCTTACACATGCTCCATATTTTCACTGCAGGTGTTCAGTCATATCAGATTCAGTGGATTATAACAGAGAATAGTGTCCTTAGGTTGTAAGCCAGTGGTTGTCAAACAATTTCATGTCAAGGACGCCCTTAATTGATATGTAATTTTGTCGAGCAGATCCCCATTTGAAAAGACTTTCTGCCAAGGACGCCCATATGAGGCGCTTCGTGAGCAGCTTGCAGACAGGCTATTTTTGAATAGCAAAAACATAAAATAGGTTTTTATCATTTTGCTGGAGCCCCTCCTATAGGGGGGTCCTCGGCGCTCCACTTTGAGGAGCAGCGTCCTAAAGCCAACTAGACTCTGTAGGTGGTCATACCAGTCATAGCAGGAGGAATGCAAGCTGGTTTTGTCCTCAGCTGTCCAGCCAGTGGCCATAATCACATCTTAACCCTATCTCCCCTCTAACGTGTGCTTATGTAACTGTAGTGTAATGGATCCCAGTGTGTGAAGGGCAGCTCTAATCCCCCATGACACCTCAGAGTGTTGAGAGATGCCGTCTTTGTCACCGTGCTCCTCTTTCTTCATGGTGCGTGCGTGTGTGTGTGTGCGTGCGTGCGTGCGTGCGTGCGTGCGTGTGTGTGTGTGGTTGCATGCTCCGCTTTCTTCATGTTGTGTGATGAGCATGTCTGCGTGCTAATTCCTGCATAATACCAACCCGGAGGCCTGGTCGCCCGGGCACATGATGACTATCATGTTCCTCACAGATGACTCCGGTAGTGCACTGACTAAAAGCTTATTTTATACTCTGCTATAATGTAGTATGATACAGTGTTGCTTCTGCCAAAAAGATGGTAATCTACAGCGTGTTCCTTTTTGACCAGTGACACATCCGCGATGATCCGCCTCGCGCTGATCATGGAGGTTAAACTTGGGGTCTTTCGGGTGGTGAGGTGGTAAAGTCCCTACTCCCTGCCCACCACCACCATGGAGGTTGTGGGTTCGAATCC
>NC_137815.1:29384741-29454741 GCF_963921795.1 Nannobrachium achirus
TGCCGTAGTAAATATCCAATCTACAAACTCACAACAAAGTCTTGCGGAATTGTGACTATCGACTATACCTTGGGGGTGTGTGAGGCACCGTGCTGTGACAGCATATAAATGGGCGTGATAACACAGCAGGCTTACCATTCACTTAGGAATTTAATCCCCATGGGCACTGAAGAGCTTGAGAAAGTGATACGGCTCTGGCTGGTCAGTTATCACAGGGATGGCATGGCTATTGGAGTCTGCCAACTCGTTTATCACAAGACTCTCTTTAGTGAGAGAGAGGCCAGATCCAATTACAGAGGTTTCCATGGGGCTCCAACAATGGCCCTGGCTAAAAATACATTCTCAAAGGGTTTTCCAACCTAACAACACGTATACAGTACACGCAGCCAGGCGTCTTCAACGGGGGGTCCGGGACCCCTAGTGGGGCCCTCAGAGTTACTGCAGAGGGGACCGTCAAATCTTTGGGCGATAGGAACTTTTTTTCCCCCATTGAAATGCATTTGCGGAATCCGCCCTCGTAGGTAGAATAAATGTGTGGTGTGACCGTGCCCTAATGCAGAACGTCTCATTTCACAATTTTTCAAATGTATAAAATGTATTACAATCTTTTGAAAGTAACAGATCTACAAGCTCACAATGCATTGTGATGCAACACATTGTGAGCTTATAGATCGGCTATAAGAGCTACCGTAGTTAAATTGTCATGCGAAAAGACATGGCAACACAATTTTCACATTGCTTCCTTTAGGCCCTAAAGTTTAGGGCACGTACTGTACTTTGATTCTACCAACATTATAAGGCTGGATACCACTGCATTCCAATGGGAATTGAGTGGTTTGCTACCATTTGCAGATTTCTGCAAAAAAAAAAAAAAATACATTCCCATTGAAATGCAAACCCTCATAGGTTGAACAAAAGTGTGCTTAAAGGAGTAGTTCACCCCCAAAATTACTTTTTTTCTATTGATTACTCACGCCATGGACACTTGAGTTCAATAGTATTTTTAGTTTTTTGTTGCATTCCTAAGACAAAAATGTGATTACCATAAATGTATCCCCATTGATTCCGGATGGGGACCCAAATGCATTCGGGTCCCCAATCAATGGGGGCACATTTACTATATCACATTTTTGTCTTAGAAATGCAACAGATATAAAAAGATATTATTGAACTCTAGTCTCCATGGCGTGAGAAATCAATAGAAAACTACTCCTTTAAATGCCCTTAAGCTGGACAAAGGAAACATGAATGTCTGCCTGAACAAGAGATGAGGGAGAGGAAAGCAGCGCTGCGGAGGAAACCCTCCCAGAGCCCCTTCATACAGCAGTTATTTACAGCTCAGTCCATCAATAAACGACAGGTGCCGTCTCCTCACAAACACTGGCTTTCCTCTCTTCTCCCCTCCTCTCCTTCCCCCCCGGAACAATATTATCCTGTCCAGAAACCTTCCCCAACCCCGCCCCAACAACACCACCCACACCCCACACTCTCTCATTCTCTATAGCTCTCAAAAAGGACCATCACTGGTTGGTGGTCCCACTCCCAGACCGTCCCACACAAGATCATTAAAAAAGCATGAATCAGTCTGTTAATGTCACACGTGGGCATATTTACAGTCCTCTTGTTATTACCGGAGTGCATTATAAACAGAAACTTCGTCCAACCTCCAAGTTTCAAATGTGTACGCACGAAGGTAGTGAAAACAGCTGATCTACAAGCACACAACGCCTCGCGGTGCGAGGTGTTGTGTGCTTGTAGATCTGCTTTATTTTTGAGCGGTGGTAAACCGCTCCATAGAGTGGCTGGGTGTGTGTCTGTAGCCATTTCTCCTCAGCGTTTTGCCATAGCATTGTGTGTGTGTGTGTGTGTGTGTGTGTGTAGCCTGTACATCCTAGACTTAAATCCTAGTCTGAAGACGTTATGCAAGCACGACCACCGCTCACTTCACATTGGGTGTGATTTTTTAAATGATAAATACAAAGTGAACGTTTTTTGGACATAGAAGGTTTCCACCCGACAACGACGATATGTTTTCTAGTCCTCTCACAGAGTAGGTGGGTGCATCACGTTATGCCAAAAAGAGGACTGGTATGTTTGTTGCTACAAATCACCATGACATGTGTGCCACAAATCACAGCTCAGGACACAGTGTCCCACATGTGTGCAGACTGTAAGGTTAAACCATGTTCCTATGATCCAGAGGCTTGCATGTCAGGGCACAAGGGCACAGGGACCGGGCCAATAACACGTCAAGATGACATGCAGTTCCACATTTGGGAAAAACGAGGGGTCGGGCTGCATTGTGACTTCAAACGAGGATAGAGGCTGGACTATGTTTTTGGGAAGGGGCCTCTCGCTTGGGCTCCCAAGCAGAGGTTAAGTGTTCGGACTATCTTTGACTTGTGCTCATCTTTCTTTCTGGACTTGTCTTTGCGACCATGTGGGTCAAAAGTAGCCTAGTAAACGACCAACTTCCGTTCTCCAGGAGGATTCCAGCGAGAAACAAATGAAATGGTTTCCGGAAGAGGGCGGGTACGAGGCTAGGTCAAAAGAGCATCGCAACAAGAAAATAAAAAATCAAACCTCGGTTCGAAGTGAAGCGGTGAATTTTTATTCTGTGTTCTAGAGCTATGAAATCTGTGTTCTAGATCTATACATTCTGTGTTCTAGATCTATACTTTCTATGTGCTTTTAGTTCTATATTTTTATGAATTCTGAATTCTGAATGATTTTGTCTGGAGGGCCAAATTGTCATGTGAAGCTTGACCAATCCTCAATTCTGTTCAGAGCAGAGATGCACGGGACAGGTACGGGACACACAAAGCCACTCCTTGGAAACGGCTTTCACCGCTTCAAAGAAATAATGCTACAAATAGTTTTCAATCAATGTGTCTGATAACAGCCACCACCACCTGTTTAATTATCTACACAGTGACATTAAGAGTATATTTGGATCCCATTTTTACACCATCAAAGAAATGTTGCAGAACTACACCACTGTTCTGCAGCTCCCTGGGAGAGAGAGAGAGAGAGAGAGAGTACCCCACACACGTGTGCTACCTTCAACTTTACTTGAGTATTACATTTTTCGATTTTGATTTAGATTGCTACTTGCCGTAGCACTTGCCTTGCCCTAGCCTTGACGACCTTTTTCTGCTTTTAACTGCATGCAGCCCCACATCCTATGCACCAAGCTGAAAGATCTCCAGGTGGATCCTCACATGATCCTCTGGATAATGGACTTCCTCCTTAAAAGGGAGCAGTTTGTGAAGGTCAACAACTCCTCGTCTTCTGTCCTGATTACATCTACTGGTGCACCCCAGGGGACAGTGATTTCCCCAGTCCTGTTCTCCCTCTATACCAACAACCTGAGGGGCTCAGACAGTGCGAGCATGGCTGTGAAGTTTGCGGACGATACTGCTCTGGTGGACACCTCAAACTGCCCTGCTCACTTTGAAGAGGAAGCAGAGAAGCTCCACCAGTGGTGTGAGGAGCACTACCTCCGGCTGAACGTGAAGAAGACTAAAGAGCTTCTCATAAGGCCCCGGAGGAAGGATGATGACCCTGTTTCTCAGCTGACACTGGGTGGAGAGCTGGTGGAGAGGGTCAGCAGCTATAAATATCTTGGGACCACTATTGACAGCGGGTTGACCTTTAATGACAACACACAGGCCATCTTCTCAAAGTGTCAGCAGCGGACCTACCTCCTACGGAGGCTGAGATATATGGATGTTGCCCCCCCCATCCTTCGCAGCTTTTACATCTGCCATATAGAGAGCCTCCTTACCTTCTCCTTCCTGGCTTGGTACGGGGCTCTCTCAGAGGCCAACAAGGCTAAGCTGCGGAGGGTAACCTCAGTGGGGTCTAAGCTCTGTGGGATGCAGTGCCAGTTTCATCCCCTCTGCCATTAGGCTCCTCAACAAACACAAACCCCCCAACACCTGATTCACCTCAACTGGACTAGCATACGCACACACACATACACACACAGGTGCCCGGATGAACTGGACAGGGACGGACACACGTGCGTGCATGCATGCACACACACGTGCGCGCACACACACACACACACACACAAACAAACATAAGTGTTCCACAGTGTGGATGGAGGACTTTGCTTCCTTTTAAATACCTTTTAAAATTCTGAATCATTTTATACTTTTTTATAGAACTGAAGTACTTTGCTGGGTGTTTTATTCTATTTGTATATTTATGTATTGTTTTTTATATGCATTGACCCGAGCAAAACAACTTTCCCTTGTGGATAATAAAGACATCTAATCTAATCTAATCTAATCTTGCAGGCTTTATGCAAAGGCTAAAATGTAACATCACACTCTGACTGCACTGTGATGTCAGGGGAACCACACTAACAGAATCCCTTTTATGCCCATACATGGAGATCCCTGATGTCATCAATATTAAGCCAATATCTAACAGGAGTTCATATATTTAATGCCCATATATGGAGGCCACATCAGCCACATACCACACTAACAGAATCCATATATGGCCAAGAAAGACAGATGGCCAAGACAGCCCATATCTGTATGGCTGGTTCTACAGACAGGGATCTCCATGTATGGGTATGAAAGGGATTTTATGTATGATGTCAGATGTCATAGACGTCATAGGACTTTCACACAACGAATAACTGAGTAAGCAATGCATGTTTGGGCTCTCACAGCATATCTCCATATATACATGGATCTCCATATATGGTTACCAGGGGTCTCCAAATATGGGTAACTGGTCCGATATACATCACTGGCCAGATGGTCGCATGTCGCCCTGAGGCGTCCTATTAGTAATAGACCTGTATAGTAGGTGTTGAGCGATGTGCGCATGACGTCTCTAGATGAGCGACCCCCCAAACATTGAATAACCAATGCACCACTGGACAGGGCCAATAACACGTCAAGATGACATGCAGTTCCACATTTGGGAAAAACGTGGGGTGTCGGATGATAGAAACTGGGCTATGTTTTTTGGGAGGGCCTCTGGCTTGGGGTCCCAAGCAGAGGTTAAGTGTTCAGAGTCAGTCGGACAGACTATCTTTGACTTGTGCTCATCTTGTGCTTTCTTTCTGGACATAAATTCTTTGCGACCATGGCATGTGGGTCAAAAGAGCATCACAACAAGAAAATAAAAAATGATTGCTGCAATTAGTTTTCAATCAATGTGTCTGATAACAGCCACCACCACCTGTTTAATGATCTACACAGTGACATTCAGAGTATTTGGACCCCATTTTTAACACCATCAAAGACATTTTGCAGCTCTACAGCACTGAGAGAGAGGCTACCCTACCCCACAAGTGTGCTATACCTTCAACTTTACTTGAGTATTTCATTTTTCGATTTCGATTGCTACTTGCTACTTGCCCTTGCCTTGACCAAGCCTCGACGACATGGCAGGCTTTATGCAAGGGTTAAAATATTGTTGACCTGACATCCACTGTGTATAGTTCCAATGTACAGAACTACACTAAAGATTATAGATTTTTTGTGTTATTCTTCTGTTTAGACTGGTGATAGGTTATTGGTTTACCTATGATCCTATAGGGTTAAGTTCTATGCATTTGATGTATTACCTTGTGCTGTCCTTGATTACTTTAAGTCCCTCTGGATTAAGAGCGTCTTTCTAAATTGTACATTTTAGATCTGCTATTTTTGAAATGGTCCAGTCATAAGGAGTGTTTGTACTCTGTTGCACAGGAAGCGTGTCAATATTGCGACGTAGCATTTGTTCGATGTCCCATTAGTTTGACGCTGGTGAATACTAACCTGGTGAAATGCTAACCTGCCGATGCTGGTGAATGCTAACCTGGTGAATGTTAACCACTATGCCTAAACCTAACCCTAACCTCAGTAAAACTATGTCTAAACCTAACCCTAAAAACCTAACCCTAACCATAACCCTTAGTCGAACTAATGACACGTAGAAATATCGAGCTTTCCCTGTTGCATATATGTTTGTACTTTTACTTAAGTAAACATTTTAGGTATTGAGTATTTCTACATTGTGGTATTGCTTTTTTTTTCTTAAGTAAAAGATCTGAGTATACTTCCACTGTCTCGCCCTCATTCACACACATGCACACTGTCTTCGGCCCTGCTGTATATTGAGTCGTATCTCTTTGCTGCATTTTATTTACAGACAGAGATAGAAACACGCCGCTCGCTGTGCTTTGGTATTTTATAATGTAATGACCAGCTATCTCTCTCATCTGCCCTTCATGCTGTCTGCTCATCTTTCCTTCTCTTGTCCCATCTTTTTTCCACCCTGTCTGCCAATAGCAAAAACCCCATGACTAGAACTTAGTGTCCTGTGGGATCGGGTGTCAAGTGGCTGATTGCACAGGACTGCTATGGTTGCAAGTGGCATGCATGGCATAATAGTCTCTCTTCTTATGATCCATGGTCTCAGTGCCAATATTAACACCTCGCTGTATGTGACACAAAGCATGATTTAGAAGATCAAAAGAGATTCATTCTGGCCACTTTTCTTGTTACTAATAGTATTGATTACTATTTCTATGCATTTGATAGGCATTTGAAGTATTACCTTGTGTTGTCCTTGCTTATTGTAAATCGCCCTGGATTAAGAGAACTTGTAAATTGATTGATTCAATCTTTTTCATTTCAAGGACCCCCATTATGCATTACGGACCCCATTTTGATAATATTTCTTATCCCTGGGACCCCAAAAAACAAAGAGCATTTTCACTGACAAAACATGATTAGATACGATAGGGGAGAGAGAATGCCTTTACTATACATTTATACATGGTAAATGGTGCATTTATACAACGCCTTTATCCAAGGTGCTTTACAATGATTGTGCATTACATTCACCCATTCACACACACACACACACACACACACATTCATTCACCGATGGCGGAGGAAACTCATCAGGAGCAACTGAGGTAAAGTTAGCCGAGTGTTAGACGAATCTGGGAACTAAATCAAAAACCAATAGCTTTCTTCACAAATGTGTTCATAAAGATGTCTACTATCACCTCTGAACTTTCTCAATCACTGCTCCCTTCGTACACTTTGTGGAGCCAATCAAAGTTGGGGGTATCGGGATACCTGGGCCTGGGATTAAAGGGGATAAAATAAAAAAATGGCCAATATGAGCATGTAATTAGGGTATTTTTGGGCTGCTGAATCCATTCCAACCATTAGTTTTCAGTTAAAATGACTCCTTGGCCATAAAATAAGCCTAATTGGCTAAGGCTTAGCCAATCATGTCATTCGAGTTCACCTGTGTCCTGTTAGTCCCTATGTTTTAAACCCTTTTGAGTGTTCCTTGTCAGATTGTATCATGTTATCCAGTGTGTCATGATGTGCGTTTACCCGCCTGATCTTGAATAGTTTTCATGAATTCAAACCCTACTCCAACCATTTTTTTATTGCCAATATTATATGTCTTGTGGCCTATTTTATGGCCATGGAGTAGTTTTGACTGATAACTAATGGTTGGAATGGATTCAGCAGCCCCAAAATACCCTAATTACACACCTCATACGCTCACATTGGCCATTTTTTATTTTTCCCCCTTTAATCCTAGGCCCTCGGGATACCCCCAACTTTGATTGGCTCCCACAAAGTTTCCGAAGGGAGTTGTAATTGAGAAAGTTCAGAGGTGATAGTAGTCACCTTTATGAACACATTTGTGAAGAAAGCTATTGATTTAGATTTAGATTTAGTTCCCAGATTGGTCTAACACTCGGCTAACTTTCCCTTACTAACTAGGGGTTCAGAGTCTTGCTCATTGACTCTTGGAATCAAACTGGGAACCCTTCGGGAACCCTCCGTGTTCTAATGATGGCCACTCTACCCCTGAGCCACCCATGTACTGTATAGAGATAACAGGGACATTCTGAGAAAAATAGCATAACTTTTGTATGTTCTATCTGTATTTACTTGTAGCTACATGTACTGTAATAATGGTCATTTAGATGGGGATTCCCCCGGGATCGACCCAATTTGAGAACCTGTGTATGAATTGCACTGTGCTAAACAAGCTCAAACTCTTTTCAATGCATAGAAAACATTTGGCGCTGTCGAGCAGAAACCAAAAAATCAAAAATCAAAAAATAAATATTGAACCGGTAAAACATATTAAAAAAAGCAAACAAATCACCTGACTCCAACTTGTGGAGTTAGGTGGTTTGATCCCCATTGATTAGAATGACCAAGTCAGAAGGAAAGAAAGAAAAAACCTATCTCCACATTAATGGTCAAAGACCTCCTAACTCCACTTGAGCTGGATTTAGGTAAAGTGATGATAATATAGGGACACATTCAAGTATCTGACAATGTATAAAGTCACCATACAAACTCTGATGAGGCAGTGGTATTGTGTTTTTTTTTTACCGTGTCCTGAAAATGTAATATTCTTGCCATAACTGGTTTCTGCCCGACAATATACTGCAAATACTAGTAAGACGCCTCTGGGCGAGGTTGCGCCATGTCTTGGCCGTCTGGCCAGTGATATACAGTATATCGGACCAGTACCCATATATGGAGGTCCCTGGTACCCATATATGGAGATCCAGATCCATGTACTGTATATGGAGATATGCTGTGAGACCCCAAACATGCTTACTCAGTTATTCGTTATGTGAAAATCCTATGACGTCTATCACATCTGACATCATACATACAATACAATCCCTTTTATGCCCATACATGGAGATCCCTGTCTGAACCAGCCACACAGATTTGGGCTGTCTTCCTCCATATATGGGCATTCCCATATGAAGTCACCTGTGATGTCACAGTGATGTGTCAGGGGAACCACAGTGTCAGGCGTGACAGAGATACGGTCAAGCTATGACCGTTCACATACTAAACTGCGACCTATGGTCGCGATAAATTGAACATTGATAACATAATATGTTGTTTATTTTTTTGCTTAATGGCCTCTCTTTTTGTAGAAAACATGGTAGGGCATAATTATGAAAGAAGCCATAATATGACAAGGCCATTATTGGTTATCTGTAAAAAGATATTGCAGACAGTTTTGTTTCAAATATTTTATTACCAAAACTTCACAAAAACTCACAAAGTATTCAAAAATATTCAAACAAACTGTAAAAGAAATGTTCTTAGCTGCGCATAACTTTTTTGATTTAGAAGAAATAAAATAAAATAAAAAATCAAACAAACAAACATAAAAACGATGCATAGGCCTACCTCCTGTTCACAAACAGCCTACTGTACTGTATGTGTTTCCATGTGGAAAGAGGAGAAATGATTGAAAGGTATCCAAAAATGTATGAATGTTTGAGATTAGATTTTCTTTTTCATTGATCACATGAATATACCCATATTCTTAATGCCAAGGTCTGCCATAGGCTTTCACGTCATATTTAAGGTGGCATATACGGTATTATGATCATAGGTGCCTCATTTCAAAAACATGTTTTATGGTAATAAGCAATTATAAAATGCAGGTCTGTGATATTTGGAATGAAAATGTCAATGACAAAAGGCACATTTTTTATTCTGCTGGTATGTATATTCTTAGAATTCAAATTTTAAGGTTAAGTCAAATAGCCTACTATTGTATGAAACGGATGTGCTTGGCAACAAAAAACTATTCTAGCAATCACTTACAAAAGTTGCTGCTTGGAGAAAACCTTTACTATACTGGGGTAGTGGTGGGTATGATGTGGTACTGGGTATGATGTAAGAGCAAAATGGCTGCTGTGTGAATGTGGTCAATTAAAATTAGTATGGCACTATACTTATTTAAGGCTTCTTAGGTTTGTTAAAATATAAATCATCTTTGGTCCAAGACCTTCCACACAGGTGTACAAATGTCTATCATTATACAGTAAATATATACAATGACCCTGTAAGAGTACTGTCGACTCCTAATAGGTCTCTCTTTTAGTAAAATGAAATATATAGGACTGTTTACCTGTCCTATTAATAAAGTATTTACTCTTGTTTTGTTAAGAACTGAACACATCTAGAATATGAACGCCTCATGCCTAACTATTAGCCACCCATGTCCTATTCTCATCAGGCAATGCCCACATTTATACATCTTTCAAAGCAATAAAGCTTATTATACAAATGCACTATACAAATGCATAAAATAAAAAAATAAAACCTTTGTACTTTGTCTCTGACAATTGAAACACCTCAGTTTAGATCTGTCTATATCTATATCTATATGTCTTTGTGTAATAGGATACATTAATTCTGTGTTCCGTTTTAAAACTTGATGTGAAAAACATGGTGGTCAACTGATCATTGACCATAATTCACTACAACGGTCTTTTTGTTCTTACTGTACTGCACTGGTTCTCAACCAGTGGGTCGGGGTCCCCAGGTGGGTCCCCACACGATTTTGTTTTTTGGGGGAGGAGTCTCCAGATGACAGTGAAGTAAAAATGTAAGGACTTTTAAAACCTCTTTAATACCTCCAAAATAAAAGAAAAGAAAAAGACCATTACTGCATCAAAAGTAATCAACAAACCATACTATAAAAACTGGTCAAACATTGTCCAGAAAGAGGAAAAATCTACAAGCTTGTAGATCTGCTATTTTCACAATATTTATCTGTGTAACCGAAAACGTAATTCTTCAACTCAAGTGCTTGTCAGGGTGGAGTGTCCCCAGTTCAAATAAGATTATTTTGGGGCCACTACTGTACTGTACTGTACTGTACCGTACCGTACCGTACCGTACCGTACCGTACCTTACCGTACCGTAGGTCATACTCGGTGCAAACATGACATAAGAGCAAAAAATTTAAAAAGAACTGCCAAGTGTCAATATAGCCCATTTGCAATTTGCGATTCCCCTTTTTAAGGAGAATTCTGTCCTTTCCTTTTCAAAACGGTAGGGTATCCATGAAAATCTTGTCTACGATTGGTGGCGGGGGCACCAGATCCTCCAGCTTCAGGTAAAAGATGCGTTGGAGACCCTGGGTACAGAGGGTCCTCAGCTCGGGGAGTTTCCCCAGGAGACGAGACAGATAGTTGGGCTGCAGGGGGCGGCCGGCGGCCTCCGGTCCGTTCCCGCTCACGTGTTCCCTCAGGCAGGTGATCAGATGGCTCTGGAAGTCCTCCACTCGCTTGGGCTCTTTGAGGCCGTGGCGATCTGGAAGAGCAAGGAGTTTAACAGTGAGAACAGAAGAGAACGCATGCTTCATTTTACATCCATGGCTCAAAGTAAATGCTTTTTAACACATGAATAGCCTCAATGAATACCAACTCAGTGGCCTTGTAGTTACAGTCGCCGCCCTGAGACTAGGAAGTCGAGGTTCGATCCCCAGCCGGGTCATACCAAAGACTATCAAAATGGGACCCAGTGCCTCCCTGCTTGGCAAGGGTTGGATTGGGGGTAAGTCCCTGTGACATACTAGCGTCATGTAACTCACACTTAGGAAACAGGAGATAGGCTCCTTCCCTATGGGCCTAGGGCTTGGCGAGGCTTGCTTAGCCTGACTGAATGGACACTTTTTTGATACAGTGAGACACTTATGAAGCACTGACCATGATGGACACTTTACACTTCATTTGTTTTTTGTCACTATTTATTATAAAAACTTGCTGCTCATGTTCGTCTGTCTGTCACACCTCATGCTCCTATGATGACGTCTGAGGTTGTGCGCGTGTGTGTGTTCGTTCATGCATGCATGCACGTGTGTGCGTCTCACCGGTGATGATGACGAGCGCTGTGAGACACGCGAAGGAGGAGATGTCTAGGTTCATGCGATGAAGGCTCTGCGAGAAATCCATGATGGAATCGATCCAGTCGCCAAAGCCGCGGACGCACTGCATGCGATGAAGGACCATTCCGTTACAGAAGATCAGCTTGTTCTTCTCTGGACTGGACCTGTGGATGCACAGGCACATTGGTGTGAGTATGAATTGCCCTATGACAAGTATGCTTTTAATTAACATAATACAATGGTTATTGTGATGGTTGACATGAGCGTTGCAGCAGCAGTAGTGTAATTCAGGGGTTTTCAAAGTGGGTGACGGGGCACCCTGGGGTGCCGCGACGGCAGTCCAGGGGTGCCGTGAGGTAATTTGATAATATTTGGAATTTATTTGGACACTTGAAAAAATATTTAGTATCATTTTAAACTTGAAGTACAAAGTTATTTTCAGTCAGTTCTAACCAAAATGGCTATTATCTCAAATTATCTCAACGTCTTTTGATAAAGCAAAGCCCTGCTTCATCATACAAGACCGTCGCACAAAACTAGTGAAAACAGCCGATCTACAAGTTTGTGTGTTTGTGTGTGTTTGTGTGTGCTTGTAGATTTTCACTAGTTTAGTACATTTTAAAGATGATAAATACAAAACAAACGGTTTTGGACATACAAGGTTTCCACCCGACAACGACGATATGCTATAAATATAAGGTGCTGGGAGTGAAAATTATAATGTAGGGGTGCCTCGGATAAAAAAAATATTTATGGGGTGCCCTGAGACAAAAAGGTTTGGGAACCCCTGGTGTAATTATAACAGGCCAACCAACCTGTATGCCAGACGAAGGATGAAGAGCTCGACGAAGGCAGACTCCAGCAGCAGCTCCCGGTCCTCGGCGCAGAAGTCAGTGAATCCTGGGATGGCGTCTGCCCAGCTCTTCAGCACCTCCATGGTTCCAGACAGCAGCTCGTAGAACTGCTGGATGTCGCTGGCATCCTCTTTCTCTGACGGGCTGACCTGGATCTCCTTGTACTGAGGAGTAAGGTGAGGTAGACAGAAAATAAATAGCTGAACATGTTATCCTGGAAGCTATAAAACGTTACATAGTTTATGCCCGCCTCCTATGGGGGAATCTTTAAAATGGAAGCCCCAACACGGGCATCAGTAACAAGGGCCGTCACCAGAGGGGATTGTGAGGTGCAGTCTTTGAGCAAAATTCCTTTTCACCAAATTTGGAACAATCTACCCACCAACATAAGACAGTGTCCATTATTTTAAGGTCCAACTAAAAGGATGGGAAATGGACAATCAAATATGTGAACATTTTTTCTAGTTTCCTTGAGTGTCTTGTATTTTAGGTCAAAGCTGGGCCTTTTTACTGTTGTTTGTTTCTCTTCTATTTGTACCCTTTTAGTAATGTTTATACTGTATGTGCTCTTTTTTGTAAGGCCTTACGTGCCACAAGGCACAAAGTGGATAGGTAACAGTTAACATCTCTTTTTGTAATGTTGCTTGTTTTTTAGAAATTAGCATTCTTGCTAAATCCTGTGTACAGCATTTTATGTGTGGTGACATAAACATATATATAAAAAAATAATCCTCAGTGTTAATTTAACTCTGAGGCCGGGTCCATTTGGTATATTTCTACACTCTCCGATTTCAATAACACTGAGCAGTTTACAGAGAATAATGTAATAAAATAATATAATATCATATAATATATTCAATTAGCTGCTCACTTAATCTTAAAACAGTGCTACTACCATCAAAATGCATACATATCGTCGTTCTCGGGCGGAAACCTTGTATCTCCAAGTTTCAAATGTGTACGTTTTTTTTTTTTTTTCACAAAGTAAAGCCCTACTTCATCATACAAGGCTGTCGCACAAAAGTAGTGAAAACAGCAGATCTACAAGCACACAACGCCTCGCGATGCGAGGCGTTATCGCGAGGCGTTGTGTGCTTGTAGATCGGCTGTTTTCACTAGTTTAAATCGTTTTTAAAATGATAAATGCAAAATGAACGGTTTTGGACATACAAGGTTTTCACCCGACAACGACGATATATTGTATGTCGTGACGGTCCTTGCCTTACCTTGGAGTAGTCCAGCTTCCCTATGGTGGGGTTAGAATCTAGATGCGCTCTGACCAGAGAGGTGATGATGTTGAGCGGAGGAGTGATGGAGGGGGACGCCTCGGCCGAGCCGGCCTTGGGTTTAGAGGGGAGACGGCCCCGCCGCCCTTTGAGGCTGTCTGTACGGACAACTGATGACATTGAGAGATGGGGACGGGGAGGGAGAAAGGAGGAGAAAAAAAAAAGAGAGACCATGAACTCAACACCCAACGTCTGGGGCAGGGGTGTCGCACCAAATTCTCGGCCCTGCATGGGTACTTTAACTATTGAAAAATAGCAGATATACAAGCTCACAGCTGCAAGCTTGTAGGTCTGCTATTTTTGGAGTCTTTGAATATTTCAAATCCTTCTAAGGTTTTTGGAAACCTTTTTTTTTTCTATGTCAATGGTGCTCAAACCTTTTCATGTGAATGACCCCCAAAATGATATGTATTTGGCCCACGGACCCCCATCTCAAAATATTTAGTTCCAGGGACCTCCCCAGAAGCAACATTTTTAAGAGTTTGCTTAACAAAATACATATACTGTATTCAAAGATTTGCACACGTTTTCACAATGTTTAAAAAAATAGCAGATCTACAAGCTCGCAGCGCAGCACTATTCAATAGCTAAAATAATAATTAAGGCCCCTCCACCTTGGGCCCTAGTACATGTAACTCAGTCCCACTCCCCCCCCCCCCCCTTGTGACGCCCCTACACGTGGCTCCCCACTGTACCCCCTCGCATTTTAAAAACAGCCCTCCCTGTATCTCGATTTCAATATCTCGTTTTCTCGTCTACAGCTGGCGCGGTTTCACGTGTCTGTCATCCCCGGTGTTTGGTTCAACGTGACAAAACCGCAGGTTTCGTGTCTTGCATTACTGTACTGTGAGGAGGAGGTGTGACTGCATGTGTGGGGGGACATCAATGTGTCCGTACACAGACAAATGTGTCCGTGGTAACAAGACTTGTCCTTGACTGTCCGTGGCAAACTTTAGATTTAGTTTTTACATTACATTATAATGTTCTCATTTTGATCATAAGACCCAGGCAGTTACTGAATGTCGGTCTCCAGGTTTTCTTCTATGTATGAAACTTATTTACTGTGACACTATGTATGGCACATTAGGAGTCCACCAGGAGGACAGTGGTTCTCTAACTTTTTATTTTCAAGGATCCCCATAACTCTGAGTGTGCACGTGGAACCAAATGGACCCTGTCAATGTAATTTTAGGCTATAACTCTTTACAGTATTGTGTTTCTGGTAATAGGCTATTATTGTCATCATTTGTATGTCCATGGCGAAAATTGTATTTTGACAAAAATGTCCACCATAAGCCAGTTTGGAGACTCCCTCTTTCTCAGGTGTTCTCCTGTAAAAAAATCCACTCGTCCTAGACAATTTGCCCTCCTGGCCCCCAAACTGTGGAATAAACTCCCTGTCGCACTTTAGAACTACAGACTCACTCCCTAGCTGCCACAGTGGACTGAAGACTCACTTCTTCAGATTCCACTTAAACCCATAGCACTGCTGTAGCACTCCCCTTCCCTCGATGACCACACATGAAGCTAGATAACATTTTTAGGTTTTAGAAAAGACTTTTTACTGATTAGGTGCGTGGTTTACCTATGTTATTTTATTTTATTTTATTTTTTCTTCTCGATTGATAGTCCTATGCATTTGTTGTATCGTTGTTGATGTACTGACATATTATCTTGCTTATTGTATTGATGTATTACCTGCTTATTGTAAGTCACTTTAGATTAAAAGCTAAATGCCAAACTGTAAACTGTTCTCCGGTCCGGTGGGTGTGGTTACTGTCTATGCCTAACTTTAACCTTAATCTCACATAAATTATGCCTAAACCTAATCTCAAAACCACGCCCATCTGGGCGAAACACCTGGGAAAGAGGGAATCTCTCTTTCCCCGTACATCATGTGACATGGTGGTATTACCTTCTTTGACCATCCCCACGACGAGGCACTTCTGGAAGCGGCAGAACTGGCAGCGGTTCCTCCGCCTCTTGTCCACCGGACAGTCTTTGTTGGCCAGACACACATACTTGGCATTCTTCTGCACCGTGCGCTGTCGGAGAGAGAAGAACTACATTAATAAGAGCATCAACACTTAATGTCACAGGGGGTGGCGGTGCCAGGGGGCTTCAGAACAAGTCGCTTTGGATTATGTCCCTAGACATGCCATTATTGTCAACATTTCAAACACTATCAGAACCATCACAGCTTGTCCGTATTCGCCCGGACGCGCAATGCCTGACAGCATATCTCTGGGTTTCACAGCATATCTCCATATACAGTAAATGGATCTCCATATATGTGTAACTGGTCTGATATACATCACTGGCCAGACGGCCAAGACATGGCGCGACCTGAGGCGTATTACTAGTAATGTAACTCTGAGAGTGTACAAATGGAACCAAGTGGATCAGTTAGGGTCCGTTTGTACACTCTCAGAATTACAGACCCATAAGAGTCCAATTGATTCCTAAATATCAATCATTTGGTCTGGAGACACCCTGGAGCCCCATCAAGAACTGATAGGGGTCCCTGGACCCCACTTTGAATACCAATGATCTACAAGGTCACAATGCGTCACGTCGCGATACATTGTTAGCTTGTAGATAAGCTATTTTTAGCCAGAGGCTATAGGGGGTCCGGTCCTCCTTGGGACATGGAAAGGTTTGGGAACACCCTTACTTAGCGGCCGCTAAAATTACATTGCCTCTGTGTTGCTGCTTGCTTTGTACCTTAAAGAAGCCTTTGCAGCCCTCACAGGTGCGGACGCCGTAATGCTGACAGGAGGCGTTGTCCCCGCAGACGGCACATCGGCCCTCGGGGGCCCCCGTCGGGCTGCAGGCCTTCGGCGACGACGACATGTTGCCCCCCTCCAGTACATGATGAGGGCTGTTCAGAGACCCGTGGTCCAGGCACAGAGAGGGGGGGCAATGAAGAGGTGAGACGTGCTGCTGAGATGCATAAAAGGGGTCCTCCTCGCCCCCTTGCTGGGGGTCCTGGGGCAGCAGCCCCCCTAGGGGCGAGTGCTGCTGGTCTATCGTCGAGGGGTTGAAGTTGAAAAAGGAGAGCTGCTGAGCCAAGGTGGCCTTGTCGGCTCCCCCCCAGGAGGAGGTGGGGGCCGGGGAGTAGGGGCTGAACGGGGAGTCCCAGGCGGACGCGGCGGGCTGCGTCTGAAAGCCCGGCGTGGAGGTGGGAGAGGAGGTGGCGCCGCCGGCGTTCGAGACCGGGCTGCCGTAGTAGTCGGAGCCACAGGAGGACAGTGTCTCGTCGAGGTAGCTGAGCGCGAAGGAGCCCGGGTAGCAGCCGTACACCTGGAGGTCGTCCAGCTTGAAGGCCTGGTGCTGGGGACTGGAGCAACCTCCTCCAGCTCCGCTGCACTGGCTGGAAGGAGCGCCCCCTGTGGCAGTCGGGGAGGAGGTGGTGATCTTGCAGGAGTACGCGTCAAAGTCCCCCACATAGCTGCTAGCGCCGTCCACCAAGGTATTGATGCTTGGCAACGAAGACACGGCAGACAGCTGGTCCCTTTGGCCGGCGGCGAGGTCCATTACCAGTTTTACATTGAGGTCAGGGTTTGAGAACTCGGAGCTCAAGTAGTTGTCATGCGGCGACAACGTTCCGTATTGGCTTTGTATGCAGGGCATCGCTGGAAAGAGAGAAGGACAGTAGGGTTAACGACTGAAACTATAGCTTCAAGAGTGGTTTAGTCTGGTAAGGGCTTGTTTATTTCACTATTATGTGTTATACAACACAAATATGTGCAACATTTTAACCACTTAAACCCTATGTACCTAACCCCTATATACCTATATACCGTAACTGTACTTCAAATAGTAAAAAAGAAAGTATGAGTTGGCCGCGAAGCTTGGCCAATGTGACCCTGGGCGTACAACAAACTTTGAGCGCTTTGTGCCAAGATGTAGGCCAGATGTAGGCTAGATGTAGGCCACGTTTCAGAAAGCCTGACGTTGGAGCACCGCTCATGAGAGAAAAGAGAACTAAAAGTCCACTCCGTGCCACATTGCGATGTGTTGTGAGCTTGTAGATTTTAGATTTTAGTTTTTTCACAGAATGTTCATATATTTTCACCAAAATAATGTTCACCTATTTTTGCCGAATGTTTGCCTATTATGACATGTCCAGATAATGTTTTTGTGATTAAAAGGTATTTTACAAATGATTCTGTTTGTATAGGTACTGTATAATCAGCATGTATATATAAATGTAAATTCCATTTACTGTAATAAAGATAGACACAGAACACAAAAGATTAATATAAAAGTGGTCTCATTTTTTAAGTTAATATATGCGTAGGCTAAAAGTATACTTTGGTATGAAAATGAAACGTTTGAGTGACATCACTTAAGATATACAGACACCTTCTTATTGTTATAATTTCCCTCTGTTTTTATGCCATTTGACAAGCTTTACCCCTCTGGCCTTTCTTGGTCATTCTCTGGCAGTCTGTCAGCTGCATTACTGTTATTGAATGTCTTGAAACCCCCTTCAGAACAGAACAGGGCAACCCTCTTCCACAAGGACTGTGTGTGTCTGTACCAGAGGGTACAGAAGATTGGGTGTCAGGTACCCAGGGGCGTCACAAGGGGTAGGAAAGTGGGACTGAGTTACTAGGGCCCAAGGTGGAGGGGCCCTAGTAACTTTAGCTATTGAAAAATAGCAGATATACAAGCTCACAGCGCGGCACCGAGTGCCGCGCTGCGAGCTTGTAGATCTGCTATTTTTGAAAAGTCGTGAAAATGTGTGCAAATCTTTGAATATATGTATTTGTTAAGCGAACATTTGTAACTAAAATTTTGCTTCTGTGGGGTCCCTGGAACTCAATATTTTGAGATGGGGTTCCGTGGCCAAATACATACCATTTTGGCGGTCCTTCACATGAAAAGGTTTGAGCTCCACTGACATAGAAACATAGGTTTTTCAAAAAACCTCAGAAGGATTTGAAATTTTCAAAGATTTGCATGATTTTTCTAAAATAGCATGCAGATCTACAAGCTCACAGCACGGCACTCGGTGCCGCGCTGTGAGCTTGTATATCTGCTATTTTTCAATAGTTAAAGCACAGGGGCCCCGCAGTGAATCCTTGTACCCAGGGCCCAGAATTTGGTGTGACGCCCCTGCAGGTACCTGCTAAAGTAGGGGGAATAATATGGCATAGAGTGTGCTGAGACCAACGCTTGAATGTGGGTCAGTGATGCTCACTGTAGGATTGACACTGATCATTTTGTCCAGCGGTGTAAATCAGGGACGTGCTGGGCCCCTGATTCAGCCCGGGAAAAAGAGTTGGAGTGGCCCTCATTTTTTTTTTAGTTATATTTCGTCGTTGTCAGGTGGAAACCTTGTATGTCCAAAACCGTTTGTTTTGTATTTATCATTTTAAAAAGTGAAACAGCCGATAGTGAAAACAGCCGATCTACAAGCACACAACGCCTCGCACCGCGAGGCGTTGTGTGCTTGTAGATCTGCTGTTTTCACTACTTTTGTGCAACAGCCTTGTATGATGAAGCAAAGTAAATTTGAAACTTGGAGATACAAGGTTTCTGCCTGACAGTGACGATTTACTTGGAACGAAGGCCGACATTTTATTTTAATTTTTTTCCTAATGGCCGGCCTGGACCAGCCGGGAATGAACTGGCCGTTCGGGAGTTGTCCTGCTTTTCCCAATGGCCAGCACGTCCCTGGTGTAAATTACTCAAATACTGTACTACAATTTTGAAGTGTTTGTTTTACTTTACACTGGAGTACTTCCAATTGTCAATACTTTTACTTCTACTCCACTACATGCAGCTATATGAAAACTTTAGTTACTAGTAAATGAAAAAAGTCATTGAAAAAACATCAATTCCGGGGGGCAGTATGAGTCACCAGAACTAAGGACGGGATTCACGGGAAATCTAACATGGTTAAATTAAATGGAGTTTGAAGTTACAATGGGTTTGTATAGGAAGGGGGTGTGTCTGATAAAAAATTATATCTAAATACCGAATCAAGCAACTTCAAAACTGGTGTTCGATAGTAGTAGACGCTAAAATAACCATTTCTTTTTCAAGTGAAATATCCCTTATAAGTTATAGTACATTTTGATGTTGATACGTTTGTACTTTTACTCAAGTGTATTTTGAATACAAGACTTCTACTTATAACAGAGTATTCTACATTGCAGTATTGATACTTTTACATGAAAAACATGTGATACTTCTACCATCACTGACTTATATGGCCAATCATAGAAGAACTATAATTGGTCCTATCAAGTTAATAAAAAAGTCAAACATTATGTCCCTCTGTTGTTACGTATTTTGTAGTATAAATCGCTTTTTGCTGGACTCACAAGCATTGCTGACTGCTGAAAATGGACATGAACTTGAGTTGTGCTCTGAACTGGGTAAAAACTTACCCAGAATAAGCTATTCCCATCTGATAAAGGACTTTGAAAATTATGTTTTTGCATAGTTGCATATTGTCTGTCATTAAATGTTTAGATGACTTGAGTATAGGCCTACAAAGGACCCCCAATGGAAACAAGCCATAGGCTTTCTTGGGTTTAAAATGATCTTAGCAGACCTTGTATTGAACTGTACTTTCTGGGGCTTTTCTGTTGTTGTTGCAAACTGCTTCAAAGTATTCAATCAATCAATCAATCAATCAATCAATCAATCAATCAATCAATCAATCAAACAAACACCTAATGCTGCCTACCCAAATATAATAGGCTATACCCTGATAATAGTTGTCTGCCATGCAACCTCAGATGTATACAAATACTGCATAATGTAGGTCAAAAATGCCTTTTGCTTTACAATGCACAGAACAAATTAGGCTAATAGACAAAGTTGAATGACAAGAACAAGGGAATGTCACACATAAACAAAAATAAAATGCTATAGGCCTACTCAAACACCCAGCTGTACTGGAAATGTAACATTCATATCAACATTCCTATGGCTTGCCCTATAGTTCTCTGGATTATAATGCAAATATATGTAGATATTTCTAAATTAGATCAACTTAGATTAAAATAGTTTTTAACAGTAGTTACAATGTATAGGCTACATCACAATTATTGAAGTCATAACAATTAAAATATACCTAATTTTCACCAACCTGATTGACAACTTTAAATATCCGGACTTTGCAGATAAATGTTCTTTATTCCACAAGATAGGAACATGTGAATGTCACCTCTGCCTCTGCGCGCTCACAGAGTAGGAGACTAGACGGCTCATACACATACATACACACACTGACACACTCACACACCCACCACCATGCATGCTGTTTTATTATGGTGATCCCCGGCGGTGGGAGGCGTCTTGCTCCCATATATGGTGAACTGGGCGGTGGAACTTTCCGGAACGCGAGCCAATGGGCGCCGCGTACGCACGGACGTTTCCTTCCGTGTGACGCACGCACGGGATTCCATTGACGCAATGAGCCCGGCGGCTGTGTGATCTATTTATAGACTCCCCAATGACGGGAGACACGTGGGGGACTATTACTGACTGAAATAATGCTAAAAATACACCGTAATCTGGCGTTGATGATGACATTTTATCACTGGAAATATAGTTATCGTCAGAGTTAGTTTACGTGCTTCTGGTGGTGTAGGCTATCCGTAAATAACAGAACCATAAATGCAGTCTGGTGATGTAGCCTAAAGGCTTCATCATGAGAAGGGTTTTAAACTTTTCGTTATGAACATTTCCTCTCAAAAGTGTAGGCTATTGTCTACTCTATTTATTGATTGATTGATTGATTGATTGAATTCTATCAATTGAATACACAGGCAATGGAAACAAGCCATAGTGCTTCTTGGGTACTTTTTTTTACAAACTTTTTGATTGATTGATTGATTGATTGATTGATTGATTGACGTTTTTATTGACAAAATGCATCTAGGTGTCAACAGGCTCATGGTGAGGCACTGACAGCCAATTAATCCTGTAGTAGGGTAGATCAGAGGCTCCCAGAGCCCCCGAAGCAGGCACACATAACTTCAGTAAGCACACACCGCACCATGGTTGAACTTGACCTCTCTCCTCCTTATTTTGGTCAGCCTGACCCTGGCCTTGACCTGCTCACCCCTTTCAGTCACTTAAACCCAGTTGTGTGTTCTACCATGTTACGCATATATACCGTGCAGAATCCTTTGAAAAAAAGTGTAGCCTATACCATGACCATCTACTAACCCAGGGTTTCCCAAAGTGGGTGCCGCAGCACCTTAGAAGTGGGTGCCGCAGCACCTTAGGGTGCCGTGATGATAGTCCAGGACTCCAGGGGTGCCTCAGAATAATTTGGAATTGGGCTTGCAAAGCTGGTGTCATACTGGGATGCCCCTCCCCCGGCAGCCATTTTGAGAGGGTCGAGTACTGGCTATAGTAGCAGGGCTTGAAGTTAACTTTTTGAGGCACAGTGTCATCTGGACAGTCTTTTTTTATTCTTTTTTTTTTTTTTACAAATAAATTGGCCCCCTGCTCTCCACAGTCCATAGTCTGCATACAGCACAAAGCTGCGAGGAGCATCACAGAAAAAGTGAAACCAAAAGCCACAGCTATAGTAGCAGGGATTGACATTAACTTTTTGAGGCAGAGTGTCCTCTGGACAAGTACATTTCCCTTTCACTTGTCCAGGCACAAAAGTCACTTTGTTAATTTGCAATTTCACAGTATTTTGTATTTTATTTCTTTGGACAAATAAATAAGACCCCCTTGGCCCCCTCCACTCCACAGTCCATAGTCTATACAGCACAAAGCTGCTAGGAGCGTCACAGAAAAAGTGAAACCAAAAGCCACAAGTACATTTAAAAATGTTCCTTATAGCTACTACGCTTGCATTGAGGCTCAACTTTATTTTTTATTTGATTTTTTTTGCGCTGCAGAAAGGCTCATAGACATTAGGCTTGGCCTGTTGTCCGGGACAACTATAAATCCTTATGAACAAGTTAATTTAACATGTACTTGACCCTGGGTGAAAAATGGGTTACAAAATCGTGGGATAAAGATTTAAGAGTAATAAAATATACTTGTGGCTTTTGGTTTCACTTTTTCTGTGATGCTCCTAGCAGGACTGTGGAGTGGAGGGGGCCAAGGAGGTCTTATTTATTTGTCCCAAAAAAAAGGGGAAAAAAAGTGACTGAAATGGCAAATTGACCAGTTACTTTTGTGCCTGGACAAGTGAATGGGAAATGTACTTGTCCAGATGACACTGTGCCTCAAAAAGTTAATGTCAAGCCCTACTATAGCTAGTATATATCCCCCGACCCTCTCAAAATGGCTGCCGGGGGAGGGGCATCCCAGTATGACACCAGCTTTGCAAGCCCACATCAATATCACGTCACGATTCTTAGTAAAACTGACCTGATTTGCACTGTACCGACCATGAATGCAGTTTTTACTATGGCGAAAGAAATGCAAATGCCCTCTTTCCATGCCATACCTAAAGGCAGCTTTCAAGAAAATGGGAGCGTTTCGCTGTTACTACATGTCATCTGTTCGAATCGACACCCAACTCTAATCCTTACCCCAGGGGTTGGCAACTTTGATGATGGAGAGGGCCACTACATTTTCACATTCACTCCAGAGGGCCACATTGCGTCGCAATGCGATGCGTTTTGAGCTTTTAGATCTGCTATTTTTGCTATTTTTTAAGTGGAATCCTGAAAATTAACTTTTTTTTAAATGTATTTGTTCATTTCAAATGCATTTAACTTTATGAACTGAAATACAAATACATTGGACATGAAAAATACAATAACATAGTCATTAAACTACTAATATAGCCAGATGAAATTAAAGCGGGTAATTTGTCCATGTTTGCAATTGTAACAGCTGAAATCAATAATATATATCAGTACTCCAATATCAACCTGCGGGCCGCATTAAAGGGGTATTTCGGTCAAAAACGACTTTCCTACCTTTCAAATGATGATTCGGGAAGCTTCTGGGTTGATCCAGGTGTTGTTTGACCCATAGCAGCATTTTGTTCCATTTTCGATTTTCTCCCCTGCACCCCACGGCTCCAAAACGGCACCTTTTGGGTCGTTCCGTAATCCGGTTATTATTCTCGCTCAAAATTCACTTTTCTCGCTCGGTATCAGTCCCTCATACTGTTGTTAGCATATCCGAGCTACACCAGCTCCTGGTCGCCGCCATGTTTGTTTACAAAAAGCTCAACTCTGAACTCAGGCCAACTAGAGAAACACTGGGAAATCCGATCACGCGATACAAAACGGGATTTCCCAGTGTTTCTCTAGTTGGCCTGAGTTCAGAGTTGAGCTTTTTGTAAACAAACATGGCGGCGACCAGGAGCTGGTGTAGCTCGGAAATGCTAACAACAGTATGAGGGACTGAGATCGAGCGAGAAAAGTGAATTTTGAGCGAGAATAATAACCGGATTACGGAACGACCCAAAAGGTGCCGTTTTGG
Source organism: Nannobrachium achirus (assembly GCF_963921795.1). Classification (NCBI taxonomy): domain Eukaryota; kingdom Metazoa; phylum Chordata; class Actinopteri; order Myctophiformes; family Myctophidae; genus Nannobrachium; species Nannobrachium achirus. The sequence continues at coordinate 29,409,016 of NC_137815.1, forward strand.
AGCCGTGGGGTGCAGGGGAGAAAATCGAAAATGGAACAAAATGCTGCTATGGGTCAAACAACACCTGGATCAACCCAGAAGCTTCCCGAATCATCATTTGAAAGGTAGGAAAGTCGTTTTTGACCGAAATACCCCTTTAAGTGAAGGTGGGGGCCGCATGTGGCCCCCGGGCCGCCAGTTGCCCATGTATGCCTTACCCCTAACCTTAACCTAACCTCCGTGGGGTGAGTCGCTAACCCTCCCGACGCTCCTTTGTCGAAATGACGGTCGTTCGAAAGAGCGAGATTTCCCCCAAGAGAATTGCCTTGTCCAAACTCTCCTGCACTTGAATGCAGCATCTCATGTTCAAAGAATTGCCCTCTCCGTGTAGAAATCCATGCCGTTACGCCACATCTTATTACTTCAGTGTGGCATCTAGCATCGAAAATAGCCGACCTCCAAGCTCACAGCGCATCGCAGCGCGACGCATTGTGAGCTTGAAAGTCTGCTATTTTCGATATACTTTCACGAAAAGGCCCTTTATAGAAATGTCAGCCCCTGCCTCTCTAACATTCTCTGCACGTCCCTGCACGCACGCACGCACGCACGCACGCACGCACGCACGCACGCACGCACGCACGCACGCACGCACGCACGCACGCACGCACGCACGCACACACACACACACACACACACACACACACACACACACACACACACACACACACACACACACACACACACACACACAGGGTTGTGCACCTTGTTCAAACCTTTTATGTTTTTCTCACTTTTTCGTATTAGAGCCGGCTCCTTACATTAGGCCTTCAGTAAATCACGTTGCACTGTCATCGGTCCAGGCACTCTATCAATGTCAGTCTATTAGTCACAGCTGCAGTCTTCCATTATGTCAGCAAAAGAAATACACTAGTTAATACCACTTATGTAATTACTTCCCCACTACAACAAGAGGAGACAAGTCTCACATGGTATCTCCCAGGAGGAGACTGGACATGTGCTGTGCTAAGTGGCTTCTAAAGTTCTAATTTCAAGTTCAACTTCAAGGAGAGACCTCTCACTGCAGGGTGAGGTGTAGTCCGTTTGGTGCCTTGAATCCAATGTGACTAGATTTGCTTACTAGCCAGCTGGACAGCGTGACATGCCTCGCAGTCGCTGCCATGTTCATGCATGTGGTAAATCCATAATTATCAGCTGCCCATGCACAGTTACACACAGACCTCAAGCAGCAAGGGAGGTTCTGTTCTTTTCTAAATTGCATTTGGCAAAGAGAGCTGGATGACAAGACTGTGCAGCTGCTGCCTCTCAGTCATCTTATCCCCTTGCTCTCCCTTGCAGCAGGACTCACATCATTAAACACGGACATTCTCTGCATGTGCAGCAGTAGTGGCTCGGAGTGGCTTCTTCTGCCTGATGACCAAATGCCTAATAGCTCCAGGTCAAGGGGGAATTCCCCTTTAGGCTATTGGTTAAGATGACTGATCAGGTGATTCCAGGAGGATACTTATTGTGGATAAAGAGCCAATTCTACTCAATTTAAAGGAGATTTATTGGCGTGAGAAAACATACGTTTACATAGCCAAAGGAAGTGACAAAATATAATAAAAACAGTTGAAGATGGAGAACGGGTATACCTTTGTAATATAATAGTTACCTACTCCTCCCGTGAGGGAAATTCAGTATTTGCAGCCCAACCCAGCTGCTACGCAGCCCACAAGGAGCGCGTGAGCAATTAAGAGTTAAGAGTCTTGCTCAGGGACACATCGACATTGCTATCCTGGCCGGGAATCAAACCAGGGACAACCAGGGGAACTGGTTCCCAGGCAGGCTCCCTAACCATTCAGCTATGGCCGCCCACTGTGTAAACATTGTGTAAACAGAGCTATGTCACATTGTGTCATAGGCCTACATGTTACAGGGTATGAAGCTTTTTGGAACAAATTTGCAGTCGCTTTGGAACAAATAGCAGCGTTTCTTTTTTCTCAATACGATTTAAATGTATTCCATTTGCTAATATTCTTTTATCACAGCAATTCACAAATCTTGCTGCTGTGTTCGCACATTGTTTATTTTTAGGGGCATGTCATGTGGTCTACTGGTAGATCAGATCTACCTTTTGGGCTCCCCTGCGTGCTCTAGAAGAATGCATACAGAGATGACTGCTTCCTTTGCATTGTAACATTTTATATCCATCTAAACAACTTTCATGAGAGAAAGCCATCACAACCTGATTATTTACAATAATGACCTACCACCGATCAAAGATGGGGTAAATGTAGCGTAATATCTTGTGAAATGTTGTTCCTTTTGTTTCCGATTTGCATTTTTACAATAATTGAATGGGCTACACAAAACACAAATAATCCACACAGAGATTTCATAAATGGAGGCTATTTATTTCAATTTTGACCAGGCAGGCAAGACCAGGCAAGACCAGGCAGGCAAGATATGGCAGCTGCCATAGTTTGCCATACTCAACTGACGCCAGTGATTGTACGCGGTATATGTCTTCAAAGCACTCAGTTGCATGGTGTGGCAGTGTGATTCGGATGTAATGTAATGTGATACGGAAAGCAATGGTGCATGAAGCATAAATGTGCCAGTGCCAGTGTGTAGCCTATACTTTGTTGTACAGAGAAATAGTCAATCTGCACTGTGAGCTTCTAGATCGGCTATTTTCGGCTATAGGGGCTCTTAAGTCTGACATCATTTTGTAGGCAGAGGAGAACTTTTGGGGCCAAAAGGCCCCAGCGCCCATGAATCTTTTTACTATTTACTAATTTGTCTTCTCTTTCTTGTTGACAGGAAAGTGGTAGAATTATACTTTAGTCGTTATTTTTGTCTCGGATCTGTTGAAATAGCGAGGGACACATATTGACAATAAATCTGCTTGGAGGTCTGACTACAAAATGATGTCACGGCTTAAAAGCCCTGGTCAGTAAATGGACAGCGTCCACTTAGGGGACCATTTGTAGGATTTGTCTACCATTTTGCCTCTATAGTGCTACAATGGGTTGGTGTATCTTCCTTCCTATAATAAGTGGCCACTTTGGACACAAATACCATGGCAGCAAACGTCTTTGACTTCATTAATAACCAAGAGTCTTTCTGCAAGCATGTCCGGCCAGGACGCGCTGTGATTGGCCAGTCTTCGCTCAGACTCCCCGAGTCTGTACATTTATGGAAAGATGATTGTTATTGCTTAAACATGTAATTTTATAATTGTGTGGGACATAATATGCTATAGTTAAAAAAGTTAAATAGTGCTGTTTGGGCATGTAGCAAAATAAAAATAACATAAATTAAAAATGCAGGTAATAGATAAAGGCTAGAAAGTCAGCAAATGAGAGACATACAGATCCATCTAAAAAGAAAATAGAATATTGTGTAAAAAAATAAAAAATAAAACATTGCAGATGACATAGAACCCCAAATCATAACTGACTTCGGAAACTTCCCACTTGACTTGTTTTGAGTGGTCTCGTGTAATATTGTAATATTTTGAAATATGGACTTTTGTTATTCATGAGCTGTGTGCCATAATAACATAATAAATGTTAACAAAAAAAGGTTCAAGTGTGTACACGTGTGTGTGTGTGTGTGTGTGTGTGTGTGTACACGTGTGTGTGTGTGTGTGTGTGTGTGTGTGTGTGTGTGTGTGTGTGTGTGTGTGTGTGTGTGTGTGTGTGTGTGTGTGTGTGTGTGTGTGTATGTGTGTGTGTGTGCGCGCGCGCGCGCGCGCGCGCGCGCGCGTGTGTGTGTGCGCGTGTGTGCGTGCGTGCGTGCATGTGTGATTCATAGGTTCACAACTTCACATAGGTGATTCATTTTAGCAGACTGTCTATCTTAACATTTTCAAATTGACATCATAATATTGGCCCTGCCGCAGTTCAACAGTTCAAAGAGAGGTCAACCAGAGTTAAAGCATACTGTAGATTAGTGCTTCTAGGATCAAAGGGGATCCATGACTTGAAAATAAAAGAGATAGATACGAGCACTCAAAAATGAACTCAATGAATGAGGAGAGGGGGCATTAAATCAACGTTTCGACTGAACTGGTCTTCATCAAGGCAAGTAATCTGGGCCCTAGGTTTAGAATGTCTTGCAAAAGAGCGCTGTGTTCTTTCATCTCAGGAACACTGCAAAGACATGCCCTGCATGATCCTGTCCTGAAAACTATTTCACACCTTTGTCACACCCTGGTTTAATTGTGGATCGCCATGGCGCTAATGTTATCGTAAGCACTATTTGGTTTTCTGCCCAGTTTTTTGGCACCTAATTCCTTCATACTTTTAGCAAAACACTCCGTTCCAACTCTACAAAGTTCGGCCTACTTGGGACATATCAGGAACCATTTGAATTTGAATTTAGTCGAATAGTTTTAGCCGACTAAATGAACGGAATCGTTTTCCCACTTGCTTGCGAGCTTGTAGATCTGCTATTTTCTGAGCGCAACACCCGAGTGCAACCAAACATAAAACAACTTTTAGTTCTACTGGATCTCCCTAACACTTTAGTCTAGTTTTCATTTGTTGACACAATCGGCAATATATTTAGCCTTGGTTTTAGTCATCATAGCTTAGTTTTAATTTTGTTTTAATTTTGTTTTTCTCAGTGATAAAACCTTTTCCGTCATTGGAAATTAATACTGCACATGTGGTTGAAGTGATAGACTTACAGTTCTGTACATCAATCACTGTACAGTATAGTCATCACATGACGGTGAAAGGAGATGCTATGCTAATAATAACATAAGCCAAGTGGGGCACGTATATGTACAGTAAAGTACACATAGAGCTAGCCCTGAAACATGACGATCATATCATGACAGTCATGGATGAACTTCAACCTGGTTTTTGCACTTTCTCCATATTTGGCCCGTACATCTACATAAACGGTCTGATTTCAAATGCTAGAAGCAGTGCTATTCCGGCCGCTGGCCTTCGCGCCGCTTGCAATGTCGTGGACAATAACTGCCGACGCTGTAGAAAACGAGCGCTCCTTCCCTTAGCAAGCATAGAGTTTCTAAACTCGCGGCCAGGACACTGTCACCAAGATACTGTCATGGTGACACTGTGACAGTATATCATCTTAAGTATTTCTCATACTACTATTTCTTTTTTGTATTTCAAATACTTTTTTGTATTTTCTGCCCATCTCTGATTTCAGCCAACCACGATAGAATATGAAAAATCGGACAGATCCATCTTCATCACATGACAAAAATATCATGTGTACCAATTTGCATGATATTTAGATAAAATGTGAAAAATGGGTTTCACATAAGTCGATCTCCTGGTGGCGCTATAAGAGGCAGATTAGAAAAATTCAGGCCAGACGTTTTACATTGGCTTCTAGGGAGTGTTTGTACAAAGTTGTACGCAGAGTTACATTTAACCATGAATCAGCCTGTTAGAGCACCACCATGGGGCTGATTTGAAAAAGTGACATTTCTTTCTTCCTCTGCTTAGTGGGAATGCACATGCAAAATGTCATGGAAATCGCACGCTGCATTCATGAATTGAGACATTTTGTGCAAACCGGAGCACTCCTGCAAACTTTGGAAGCCAATCTTAGCCAATCAGGATGGAATATGAAACATCTGGAAGACCCTTTTTGTTTAATGACTATAGAGACACTGTGTACAGATTTGCCTGATTTTTGGACAAAATCAAAAACATTTGTGGCAGAGGTTCTGCTCTGGCTGTGCGTGCACAGTTTTGCTGCTATTGTGCCAACGGTGCCAGAGATTAGCTGTTCACAGACAGACAGGGTGCAAAACAAAGTCTCGGCCATGCCTTTCGGCCTGGCAGGGACAATCAAGTGCTTACCCCATGGCCCACGGATGGCACAATACCGTATGGGCAGATCACATCTGCACACAGCGCAGAGTACCTCCCAACCGGTCGTGTAGTTGAAAGCATATGGCGAATAAACTGAGAAAATGGCCAATGATTGGATTAAAATGCTTTTTATTGTTGAACAATACGGAAGATAAGGGTACTTCTGAGAGGCCGTAATTGTAACATCCGTGGCCATGGGGTAAGCAACGACTATGTAGATGTACGGAGCAAATACATCATTATTTATAGGTGAGCATTCTATGACAAATTGCAGATATACAAGCACACAATTTGTCACATTGCAATGTACTGTAAGCTTGTACATCTGCTATTTTCACAATTTTTATATTTGGATATTGAAAAAGAAATTCAGAACATTTCTGCCGACATGCATGCAATGTGAAGTATAGCCTATAATTATACATACACATATGCATTATTATATTACCAGTAAGACTCCCTAATCGGGAGATAAGCGACCGTAGGTGGCTTATCTCCACAAATAGGGCTAAAATGTGTTTTTCCAAAATCTTCCTGATCCATGTTGATGACATGAGTGTAGACATGCTGTGTAGTGATATTCGTGATTTTAGGGCAAAAACTGTAGGAGCAGTGTCCAAAAATGTGTTTTAAAAATCGGCCTGAAGGTGGCGCTAGAATAGGGCCATGTGAGAAATGAGGGGTGGGGTCTCCGCGTTGCCTTGGCGGACGAATAGGTACCGGCCCCGGCTCTCCCGGACGCTCCTAGCCCGAGTTACTGCATTTTATGTGCGCTGCAGTGGCAGGGGGTCCTCCACTTTTGCATCCGTTCTGGAGCACCAGGCGTCGGTGGTCCCCGGGAATTCCCCGTGAGCAGCCCCGTTGGGGTGGTCATTTGGTCATTTTTGCACATTTGGTCATTCTTTACATCTGGGGGTCCCTGGGGCTCCGGGGGTCCTTGGAGGTTGTAGTTTGGCAGGCAAGGAGTGTGTGTGTAAAATGTGGCATGGATCGGGTCAACGGGTGCGGAGATATAAGCAGGGAAAAAGTGTGACGTGTGAGCACATTTGGTCATTTTTTACATCTGGGGGTCCCCCAGGGTGGGGCTCCGGGGGTCCTTGGAGGTTGTAGTTTGGCAGTCAAGGAGTGTGTGTGCAAAATTTGGCATGGATGGGGGCAACGGTTGTGGAGATATGAGCAGGGCAAAAGTGTGACGGACTCACTGACTCACTCACTCACTCACTCACTGACAGACAGCCGGTGGAGGTTTTGGTAGTAAATGCGACCTACGGTCGCAATGAAACAAATAAATGAGCAGACACATGGAGCTGGAACAAAACCTGAATTTATGTAATTTCTGTTTAGTGGAGAGATGGGGAGATATAGCACTGATTACTATTGGAATATAGAGTTTAACATTTTCAACAACAACAAAAAACACACAAAAAAAACAATCACTTTAAAAAATGTACAAAAGGGGCTCCTAAAATCTAGGCCACACAGTATATATGTTTACATGATTCACCAACCAGACAGCACATTCAAGACACAACATTTAAATAACTTACAGTTTGATATAAATATAAAATACAGGCATTTAGCCAGAATATACAACTGAACCAAATGAAGAACACTGATTGTTAACAAAGAATCGACTAAAAGATTTAAATGAACCTGTCATCCACAAACATGTCAGGGTGTCTTTCCTCACAGTGTTAAAGTAGCACAGTGGCAGAGCTATCTGATTACAATGTAACATGTAATCATTACATGTTACTACTAGCTGTAGTAGTAGGTGTCACCCAGGGTTGATGTTGACAGCAACATTTGATTTAGTTTAGTCATATGTCATGTAATTTAGTCATGTCATGTAATTTAGTCATATGTCATGTAATTTAGTCATGTCATGTAATTTAGTCATGTCATGTAATTTAGTCATGTGTCATGTCATTTAGTCATAGTCTTTTGAATAAAATGTAATTTAGTTTTAGTCATATTTTAGACATCTGAAAAGTTTACATAAATTGCTGGTGAGAGAAGATCCCACAAGCTTCCCCATGAACATTCTGTGAAAATAAAAGAAGCTGACATTGCATCACATTGCGACTCATTGTCATGGTCTTTTTTTCTTTTTTAGGTATTAAAAAGATCTTAATGGTCCTTAAATTGTCCCATCAAAGGACCCCCCCAAAATGTTATGTGGGTCGGGAGGGACCCCCGCTGTGTGCACACACAGTTTCCCTGGATGCCAATTCAGAACCTCTGCCCCACATTTCTCACATGGCCCTATTCTAGCGCCACCATGAGGCCCACATTTCTGTAGGCTACACTACTCCTACAGATTTTGTTCACACATTTTTCCCAATCACGCGAATCAGTTCACAGTATCTCTATAGTCGTGTAATCAAGACCGATCTGTCCGATATTTCATATTCCATTGTTCCATCGGCTAATATTGGCTTCCAAAGTCTGCAGGATTGCTCAGTTTTTTAACAAATGCCTCAAATCATCAACGCTGCTTGCGATTACTGTGAGATTTGCCACATATATTCCCACTAGGTCAAGGAACAAATGCCAAACTTTTCACATTGGACTTTTGCAAGACTATTTTTTGGAACACTAATGCCTCAAATCATGCATGCAAGATTGGCGAAGAAGACAGGCCACCCTTTTCACATTGGCCTATAGCTCCACCAGGATGCCTGCCCTGGCAGAGACCTGTGCTCGGAAGAGCAATGGGCCTCATTCACCAATAAGTTCTTAACTTTCTTCTTAACCTGTTCTTAAATTTCTTCCTAAGTGAATTCCTAAGTGAAGTTGAGTCCGATTCATGAAACGTTCTTAGGAAGGCAAAATTGTTCTTAACTATGTTCTTTTCATGATGAATGCCAATCCTCGTTACTTGAAGGGGTGTGCCAGCTAATACTAATTATCATAGGTAGACGCCCCACATATCCTAATTTGCATCCCTATTACCATAGGGAGCCACCCACAAATACCCATATAAGGCACGACTTCATGACACTCTCTGCAGTCACACCTGTGTTTGATTGCTGTACACAGAAATCACAAGAAATCACTCACATAAAGTTGAGAGAATGAAGTCAAGAATCCCTAAAGTGTAAAGATGGTGGAACACTAGACTCCAAACATTAAAAAGATATATATATCAATACTTCTGTGGAGGTACTTCTGAAGTGAACAGCTAATTATTTGTATTTAATGGATGAATGTATTTTATTATTTCACTATAGACATCAAGGTAAATTTGCTGAAATTAGAATGTTATCCATATTTCATGTTTGGAAATTGCATTATTAGTAGATATAAAACATTGTATTACTGAAAGCTGGTGGGTGGGTATAGAGAGGCTTTAAGTTAGCAGCTGCTTGGTATGTAATGGGGTGGAGTAGGGTAGGGGTGTGGTTGGGATATGGTGCAAGGGGGGCTTTCAGGTAGGAAGGGGACAGGAAAATTGGCGTGTGGCAGCTGTTGGGATATGGGGGTGAGGGTGTAGGGAGTTGGGTTATGGGGGGCGGGGGGGTGAAGGGTTTTGGGGGGGGGGGGGCATTTTGGGTTGGGATGCAATTTCAGACCTGTTGAAAACTAGTCTAAAGCAGTGGTTCTAAACATTTTCATGTCAAGGACCACCACATTCTGCAGACCCCCACCTGAAAATATTTTCTGCCTGGGAAGATTTTTCAAGATTTATCATAGTGTTTAAAAAATATCCGATCTACAAGCTCAAAATGGGCTGTAATGGTAATGCCTTGTGAGCTTGTAGATCGGCTATTTTCAAACAAAGTTTAAAACTGGGTTAAAATGGTAAAACTCTTCCTCGTTTTACAGTGGACCCCCTGGAACTTGCTAAAGGATCCCTGGGGGTCCCCAAACCACACTTTGAGAACCACTGCTCTAAAGATATGATACAAATATTTTGGTGATTTAAATCATATTATTATACAACTGTGGAATTGAAGAAACTTAAAGAATAAATTATTTTTGCACAACATGTCACACTTAAGAACTAAAAGGCTGCCCTAAGAGTGCTCTACAGTATGCGTAGATTTCTTCTTAACATAAGAACAAATCACAGCTAAGAAAACATTGGTGTATGCCAAATCTTCTTAAAAAACTTCTTAAAAGGGTCTAAGAAGACATTTCTTCGTAAGAACGTTCGTAAGTAGGTTGGTGAATCGGGCCCATTGCTTCTAGTTTGTTATGAGTGTGGATGCTTAAATTATACAATAACAGCCTTCCCATGGAGTTCTTCCTTCTTTGGAAGAACACAGGTCAACCGAAGTGGCCTACTGTACTGTACAACTTAATACTTGAAGTATTTTTTATTTGACACAACACCTTTAGGACACAGCTGCAAGTGACCGCAAAGTCAAAATATAAACCACCATACGTGTCACGTGTCAAATGTGTGTGTTATTTACAGTCTTCATAGTCAGATGCCTGCATTATTATATGCGTGTATTATTGCTTTGTAAATAGACTAAGGTCTATGTGTTGCTCTTGTCTTTTGGAAAGCACTTTGGGTTAACTGCTGTTGTTTTTAAATGTGCCATTTAAATACATTTGACTTGACTTTACTTGACTAGCTGATACTGTTAAAATAGAGTTTTCCTAACTTTGTAATGGGATAGTAAAGAAAGGGTTACAGTTAGGGTCAGGGCCAAATAAAGTAGATTGGCGTTCAGTAAAACCACAGAACATTAGGCCAGCAGTAGGCAACCTTTTTGACAGTTTTTTATGATGTTTTTACTGAATAGACCGCTTAGTCTACCTATGTTTGTCTATTTCTATGCATTTGATTCTATTGTGTTAATATATTACCTTGCTTATTAAGTCACTCTAGATTAAGAGTGTCTGCAAATGCCTAAATTGTTGTAAGTTGTAAATTGACATGAAGTGCTACAGTATATGTTTATTTGCTTGATAGTTAGTGTGCCATGTCAACATTAATTTTGTCACATCAAAATATCACATTTCAACAGATTGTTTTCTGCTTCTTTTGAAATGTTTTCTTTCACATCAGGAGATTGTAATGACTAGAGTCACCTAACCCACCTACAGTACAGCATCTCCCTCCCCAGTCAGAATGCAGAAGTAAGTGCAGGATGTAATCTGCATAGATTCTTCTAAAATATGTTATTTTAAACCAAAAACATCTCTCTCACACTTATGCCAGTGTGAGACAGTGTGCTAAGACTAAATATATTGTCAATTTTGTCAACAAATACAAACTAGACTAAAATGTCAGGGAGGGACTATAGTGGAGAAGAGATCCAGTAGAACTAATAGACAAGTCAATTTATGTTTGGTTGCACTTGGGTGTTCTGGTGTTCTGAAAATAGCAGATCTACAAGCCCACAAGCCTGTAGATCGGCTATTTTCAGCATGCAACCAAGTGTAAATTTAGTCGACTAAAACTAAGGGCTAGGTCACACCGCACTTTTATTCTACCGACCGGTATGAGGGTGGATTCTTTTCATTTCAATGGTAATGTAGTTTTTTTTTTTTTTGCAGAAATTCGCAAATGTCAATAAAACTCATAGGTAGACTAAAAGTGCAGTGTGATCGTGCCCTAAAACTAAAACGTGACTAAAAATAAATTCAAAAGATTATGACTCAACACATCAAACTTTGCTGTCAAAATCAACACTGCTGACAATATGACACCTTTGCACTTGCTCAACCTGTTGGCACCTTTTTCATTTTTTCTTCAATCACCTATCACTGCTTACGATAAATGATCTGTAGCTTGCAGCTACGGTAGTGTGTAGTGTAGATCTCTATCTTTGGCATCATGTGACGCAACACTGTCGTACCACAAAGTATTTACACTACACTGATGAGTCAGAGCCGCCGGTGACCCCATAATTAACCAATGTGTGTCACTACTAGTCAAATATCTCTTCTTATAATCACAAGTTGTGAGACTGAACTATAGCGATAGAAAGTATGATTGAATGCAATTAAATGTTTCACTTGAAAAGATGTCACAATACAAAGCATACATACAGAATATACTGTATAATGCGCATACTAGTGAAAAACAAAACAAAGCAATTGCTAACCAAAGCATTTGCTATTTAAACTCAGACAAACAGAGACAGACACAACACTTGGTTAAATACAGTACCTATTGAGTTGCCAAACAATCTCACCTCGATGGCTTGGTTCAGGAGTTCAATGAGTTAAAAAACGTTCTCGCCCTAATGAAGACTAACCGGCCGAAACCTTTTATAGAAGAACATTTGTTTTAAAAGGATCCCTGGCTAATACGACAAATATGCCTTAATACATTATAATTGTCCTCCATAACTACGATGTAAAATTAAAAACACCTCAAATATTTTATTTCTTCTAGAAATAGCTAATCTTTCACTCAATAGGGGAAATGCCTAACACAAACACATTTGAAATGTTGATTTGATGCTGATATTAACCATAGGAAGTATTACGTTTGTTTTTATTTGCACATGCATGCCATAAATTCCATAAGGATAGATCACAAATTACATTTATGACATCATCAACTTGCGACGGGCATTTCCCCTATTGAGTGAAAGATTAGCTATTTCTAGAAGAAATAAAATAATTAAGGTGTTTTTAATTTTACATTGTATTTATAGAGGACAATTATAATGTATTAAGGCATATTTGTCGTATTAGCCAGGGATCCCTTTAACTTTACTTCCTGTCCTCCTTTGAGTGCTCGGATCTCTTTGTATAGTACCATATATATTCCCACAGATCCTAGAAGCGCCATACACACTTTTTAACACATTTTTAGCTCATGTGCGCACCAGTTGGCCTCTGTGTTTTTTCAGTTCAAAATGATTTTTTACTGTTTAGCAGTTATTCCTATAACTTCTTATGCTCCTATAAAGGACCCTGCTGAAGCAAGGTGCATTCATTGCACAAGGAAAATAGTTTTCATTTTTCTAGCACTAAGAACAGTTGTTTCTCGTATAGCCTACCGACCTGCAGTTTGTCAGGGCGGTCACGTGCGATGAGGTTTCGAAATAGTAAAGAATGAGATTAGTTGTGAAGGAAATACATTGTACTACCTTTCAAAATACTATATTCTACCGTAGGATTATTACAAACTGTGCAATACAACAATATTTATTTAGTTTTTTACTCAAGACAAAGCTTGCATGTCTCTTTAATTTAAAAATAGGATACTGTACATCAGTGGTTCTCAAACAGTTTTATCTCAGGTCACCCCTCTAAAGACCCTTTTCCTGAAGGACATTGTTATTTTATAGCAGCTTACATTTACTGTATGTCATATTAACAGTAACGTAAATATGTAAATCTTTGACCCAAAGATACAGTATGTCACGAGGAAAACTTGAGAGAACATCCGTTTCCATTATAGGACACGTTTAAAATAACTGTAAACTTACGTTTAACCACTTGTCTTGAACCCCAGCATCCCATTTCGCTGGGTATATTGACCAAAAATAGACGATCTACAAGCTCACACCGCTGTGAGCTTGTAGAGCGTCTACTTTGGGCAAAGAGATCGAAAAGGAACGTACAAAGTACAGTGCAACTCAGGTCCGTTTTACTAAGCATATAGGGTCTACAGCCCTATTTACACTGGCAGCCAAATCCAGCCTGATTCAGATCTGTGTCACATCCAGATTGGAATCTGATTTGTTCCATGTGACCATTTAAACCAATCGGATTCCAATCTGGATGTGACAAAGATCTGATTCAGGCTGGATTTGGCTGCCAGTGTAAATGGGGCCTAAGTGGTTAAACTGAAGTGATTGATACATTCCATATATTATCAATCTATTCTGGGGCACACCTGGACTTGTGTCACGCACCCTAGGGTGCCACGGCCACGGCACACACTCAGCCCCGCTGTACATCATGCAGTGATTCCTCAGCTGACTGACAGGAAGGTGTACGGTGTCACCGCTGGATCCCAGCAGCTCTACTTGAGGTGAAAGAAGCCGGATGATTTGGCCGGTGCAGCCATGAGCATGTTGGCTTGATTCTTGTGGGTTATGTGGATCTGTGAAGAAAAGAATAAAACAATAAATCAAACAAAAACTATACATGTCTGGATGAAGGTGTTATCAAACAAGCTCAGGACAAATTGTGTGAAAGTAAAAAAAGAAAGATAAACAAATTAATATAATAACTTATAGTATGCCCCATACTGGCTTCATCACGACACGCAAAAAGCACCCTCGCCCTAAAGGGTGAGAACACACAGAGGATATATCGGACCAGTTACCCATATGGAGATCCCTGATAACCATATTGGAGATCCATGTACTATATATGGAGATATGGGCATATTGGTTGGATCTGCGGTTCTACAAAAACATACAACTGTACATTGTTCAAGTACAGTAACGGCTATATATAAACATCTGTTCAGTTTGGAATAATTGCAAATAATAATAGATTCATAAACAGCCATTCTGACTGGAAACTTCATAGCGATTATTCTGATGATTGGATGGTGGGTTGGCATGGGTTAATAACGGGCCTTGTTAACATTGGATGTCACAGAACAATTCTGACTGGACGGATGGTTTGATTGGGCGAGCGGCTTTGTCACTAACAGCTCTTACCGTGCAGGCAGGCTGCATCCAGGGCTCTCCGTCAATCTGCATGGCCAGCGCTTTGTGTGTCCTACACATGGAGACAAGACAGGTGGAGAGTTAACGCTACCATTTAACTGTGTGTGTTTGTGTGTGTGTGTGTGTGTGTGTGTGTGTGTGTGTGTGTGTGTGTGTGTGTGTGTGTCTGTGTGTGTGTGTGTGTGTGTGTGTGTGTGTGTACTTGCATTACCATACTTGTGAAGACCAAATTACATCGTAAGGACCATTTTTCCTTGTCCTCAAAAAAGGTTTTCAAAAATGTATTTAAATCTTAAAATATCCGATCTACAAGCTGTGTGTGTGTGTGTGTGTGTGTGTGTGTGTGTGCGTGCGTGCGTGCGTGTGTGCGATATAAGCAGAATATTTCCTGAACCTGATGGTAATTTGAGAGGTCTGTGCCAGTCTGCGTCCTGCGCTCTTCAGTCCAGTGTAAATCTGACCCATCTCTATGGCCCCTTCCAGCCCCACCACCTCCAGACGCTTATCACTTATATCTGGAGAGACACAGAACAAACAAATAGGGATGAGTAGAATTACTTAAGTAATTCCTGCATTATTACTATTATTGTTATTATTATTATTTTTTTCCAGTTGAATGGAAATGGGAAAAGTTGCAGTTAGAGCCATAAGAAATTAATGCAGTTGATTGATTTACTTACTCATTTAAGTATATGAAAACAGTGATTGGTGAGGATCATAGAGCAGCAAATTGAGCTTTAATGATGCATTTTCATTTTTGAATTTATCTTGCTATTAAGGGACACACTTGTATTTGATTTTTGAAGGAATAGGAAAATTACTTTTGAAAAACGTTTTCACTGTCTTGCACTTTTACTTATTCAATCGTGACAACTCGTTCAACATGTGCAATCATTTCAATGTGTTTTAAATAAACATTGAACCAGTCCGGCCCTCGACTCGTACCAATTGTTTTATTTTGGCCCACTGTGTATTTGAGTGTGACATCCTTGAAACATGAACAACATGATACATGTACAACGTGACATGCTGGTCAGATTGACGAGTGTCAGATGTTACTACTGCATATCTTTCACAGTTCAACGGGTTCATGTGTTTGGAACTGGGAGGAGAGCTCTCACAGTTCTCTGCCCCCATGCCTGCCAGTGGAATGCCCTGCCCTCCCCGAACGCTAGAGAGCCCCGCAATCTACCCATGCTTTTAAAAACCTGAATCAAAACATAACTTTTTAAGGGCACGGTCACACTGCACTTTTATTCTACCTACAGGTTTCCCACACATTTTTACCAATTAATTTCCAAAACTTTTCCAGAATATTTAACCCAATTTCCAGGACTATATAACAACAATTCAGCTCAATAACAGGTTGCTTACTCCTATTCACAATGCCCAAAGACAGGTAGTGTATGCCAGTGGTTCTCAACCTTTTCAGGCTGTGACCCCTGAAATAATCATGTTTTAACTGGGGACCCGGCACCCTGACGAGCACTAAGAGTTGAGGAATTTTGTATAACACTGTTCTATTGTGAAAATAGCAGATCTACATGCTCACAACGCCTCGCGTTGCGAGCGGCTATTTTCACAATTTCTGCCTCTAATATTTGACAATTTGGCCCATGTTTAATTTGTCATTTCAGAGGTATTAACAAAATCAATAACCAAAGACAATGCATAGCTATTTTTTCCAGGATCTTCCAGGACCCTTGATAAATTCCAAAACCTTTCCAGTACTGGAAAAATATCTTTCTAATTTCAAAATATTTCCAGGAATTTCATGACCGTGGGAACCCTGTACCTATGAGGGCTGAATCTGCCAATGCATTTCAATTGAAACGGAGCGGTTTGCTGCCATTTGCAATTTTTTTTCTACAAAAATAAATAAATGAATAAAATAAAATAAAATAAATAAACACTTAATTCCCATTGAAATGGGTCCTTCTGCTTGGCACTTCAGGAGGCACTGACAGTTCTAAGTGCCTTGGCAGTGGTAGCTGGACCATGTCCTGGCTGACCACTGACCAGTTCCGGTTAAAATGTCGTTACAAATGCAGATTTTAGCTATATACTGTACATAATTATATACTGTACTGTAGCAACACAGGTTTAAACTAAAACACTAAAAACTAAAAAAAACTAAAACAAACAAACAGTGAGAACAGTGGTTCTCAAAAATAGCAGATGTACAAGCTCACAGTGTACACAAGCTCACATGTAAAAGATAGCAGATGTACAAGCTCACAGTGTACACAAGCTCGCATGTAAAGAAATAGCAGACGTACAAGCTCACAGTGTCACAAATATAATATCCAGCATGTTTCAATCCTATTATAGCGTTCATCATCAGCGAGTAAATCAAAAAGGCCTTGTGTGTGTAGAAACCCCAGTCAGCAGCAAATGCTTTATCACGTTTGAGATAAAGTCTCACATGGAAATGGAACAGGAAACCACTCTTCTGCTGATATATAGCGACGTCATTTTCCTTCTTGGTAAAAGCTTAGAGCGCTGTTGTCCCCTGGATTTGGACTCGCCTTTGGTTTACTCGGCGTCGCGCCGCGTGAAAAAATAAACAAGCGTTCGTACGGCGGCAAAAGAGTTAACATGAATCCAACATGTAGGGCAGGGTTCCCCAATTAGTTTTCCCCAAGGGCCGAATTATGTCTAGGGTACCAAGCCGAGGGCCACAACCTTGCAGGGGGCGACGGTGGCGTTCCCGCTACTCCAGCGACAGTTCAGATATTGATGTTGTCGGGTGAAAATCTTGTATGTCCAAAACCGTTTGTTTTGCATTTATCATTTTAAGAATGATTTAAACTAGTGAAAACAGCTGGTCTACAAGCACACAACGCCTCGCATCGCGAGGCGTTGTGTGCTTGTAGATCAGCTGTTTTCACTACTTTTGTGCGACGGCCTTGTATGATGAAGCAGGGCTTTACTTTGGGAAAGAACGTACAAATTTGGAGATGAGAGGTTTCCCCCCGACAACGACAATATACTAGTGTTGTTGCTGCTCTTATACCACCATTATTACTGGGGTTGGTGGGGGCCAGACAGTAGCCCCCGCGGGCCGCAAATGGCCCACGGGCCGCCTATTGGGGAACCCTGATGTAGGGGGTTCCCGCTTCATCTCTCTCTCTCAGCTAAGGGGTCCATGGCAGGTGTGCACCACCTAGACATTAAGTAATGATTAAAGCAAAACTACGAGGCTCACCTTGTGAGATGGTCTTGAGAAGCTCGGAGTCGGTTGTGACCTCAGGAGATGACCTTTCCTCCGACACGCTTGACCTGTCCTTCTTGGCTTCACCCCAGAGGTTGGAGCCGCCGTGCATGCTGGGTATGTTGAGGACAGCGATGCCCTCCAGAGAGAGAGCGCTCAGGTCAACAGGTTTACCACAGCACTGAGGGGGAAGAATAATATAGAAGCATACTGTATTAGTAGACTGAGCAATACACTTCTACAGGATCTGAATTCTTGTAAAGATACTGTAGATTTGTATTAATTAAAACAAAAATATATACATATATATATATATATATATATATGTACATGTATTTTTCATATACATATACTATATTAAGACTGAATCTGCAAGTCTACAGGGTTCACCTCAATGGTGAGACACTCCTTCAGCTTCTTGCAAGAGGAAGAGATGGTCTCAGAAGTGGCGAACTCAAAATACCAAAGTTTGTTCTTCATTCTGAAACAAAACAAGAAATAAGAAAAGAAAAACAGATAAAAGCTAGGTGAATTAACTATGATCTTCTATTTAATTGCTTGACATCTGTCAGCTTTGTTAAGTAAGTAAGGAGGCAAAAATAGCAGATCTACAAGCTCATTTGAGCTTGTAGATCGTCTATTTTTGCTTCTTTTGAATTGGAATCCTGAATACATTTTTTGTTATTTTTTAACTGGAATCCTGAAATGTAACATTTTGATTTCATTTCAAACACATTTATATATTCATGTTGACTCTATGAACCTAAATACAAATACCTACATTGGACATAAAAAAATAAAAAAAACATTTGAATACTACTATAGACTTAAATAGAATTATAGAATTAAAGCAAGTCATGTTTGGAATTGTAACAGCTGAAATCAATAATACATCAGTATTCCAGTATTAACCCACGGGCCACATTAAGCGAAGGTGGGGGCCGCATGTGGCCCCCGGGCAGCCAGTTGCCCATGTATGCTCTAAGCAGACCAATGAGCTTTGAAATCCCTCTCACCTGCTATTAAACCTCTGAGGGTGCTTCTCTCTCATGGAGTGAAAGCGGTGGGCGATCGAAGCATCCTGTCAAAGAAAGGCAAAATAACACACGTTAATTAACCAGATGACCTTTTCACAACACAACCACATCATTTACAGTAAAAGGTTAGATAACATCATAGTTCTAGTCTTCCTAATATGTTTTAGTGTATCATTATTATCATCCTCATATAGTATTTGTACACAAGACTCACCACTCCGATAGAGAAGTAGTTGTTGATGATCTCGTAAGGCACTGGGTCTCCTTTCTCCTCGGGGTCCAGAGGTATCACCTGGATGCTCCAGCGGTCCATGGGCACCAACTCACTGCCTTCGACCTCCTTCAGGACATCCTTCACGTCCGAGCCCTCGTATCCTTCAACGGCACAACAGGACAGGGATTATACCAGGAACATGCTGGGCCCCTGATTCAGCCCGGGAAAAAGAGTTGGAGAGGCTATGGAGGCTCTCCATAGCGCTGCTGCTACTCAAAGATTTGCCATTTCAGATCATGACAAGTGACAAGCCAGTGGGCCAATTACATGAGTTATATTTCGTCGTTGTCGGGTGGAAACCTTGTATGTCCAAAACCGTTTGTTTTGTATTTATCATTTTAAAAATGATTTAAACTAGTGAAAACACTACTTTTGTGAGACGGCCTTGTATGATGAAGCAGGGCTTTTCTTTGCGAAAAAATTTACACATTTGAAACTCGGAGATACAAGGTTACTGCCCGACAGTGACGATTTACTTTGTTGGCCGCCTAAGCCCCCAAAATGGAACGAAGGCCGACGTTTTATTTAACTTTTTTTCCTAATGGCCGGCCTGGTCCGGCCAGGAATGAACCGGCCGTTCGGGAGTTGTCCCGCTTTTCCCAATGGCCAGCACGTCTCTGGATTATACACAAAACCCTTTCAAAGACTCTTACATGTGTTTTCTCATGCCAATAAAGCTCCCTTGAATTGAATTGAATTGACTCATTATGACATGGCACTCGACACCGTTTTGCACCAAAGCATAAAGTAGCCTTTACCTCCTCCCCAGCGCAGACAGCGGGCCAGGTCGTTCCCCGTGCCAAGAGGAAGCACAGCCACTGGAGGATGCACAGCCAGGTCTGCTTTGTCTGAAAACGTGGTGTAAAATCCATGGAAAATACAGTTATAAACAATTTAGGCCAGGCGGTCTTCAACGTTTTCAGTCCGAGGACCCCTTAGTTGAGAGAGAGATGAAGCAGGCAACCACACAACCTTTTCATAGAATCCATCTAGTTTCATCGTTTGACAGCACAATCATCAGTGTATTTTGGATTCATGTTTCAAAGGTCTTTATTACACAATGATTTGCAGGACCCCCTGTAGTAACTCTGAGGACCCCCCAGGGGTCCCGGACCCCCTGTTGAAGACCCCTGATTTAGGCATTTAAGACACTCTTAATCCAGAGCGACTCACAGTCATCAAAGGTAAAAACAAGGTAATACATCAAATGCATAGAAATAGTAATCTAGCATCATAGGTAAACCAATAACCCATAATCAGTCTAAACAGTAGAGTATTAAAACAAAAGGTCTACAGGTCTACAGGCATCAGTCTACATAACATGCTATCTAAATGACAATGTATAGCCTTTGCATAAGCCTTTAACCTTTGCATAAGCCTGCAAGGTCGTCAAGGCCAAATGGTCAAGTGTAGTCTCGCGTCACCAGACTGTTGACCACGATAAACCGGATGTGAAGCCTCTTCCCCACTTCCATTTCGTTTTTACAGTTGAGCACATTTATCCTAATATAAATAAAAATCATCTAAGAATATATATTGCTGCTGTAGTTCCAGACTCTCTATAGCATTCGGGGATTGTGGAATAGTAGGGCTAAGGGCTGAGGTGGAGTCTGAAGAGGTGAGTCTTCAGATTACATCTTTCAGATGAAATAAGAGTTTGTACTGTTACCTATGGCATCCAGGATCCAACCAACAGTGCCGTCGCCTCCGCACACCAAGATTCTGTATTCTTGTAGGTTGCGGAAAAAGTGCAGTCTAGAATAAGAAGTACAACATACATTTTAGAGAGGCGAAGCTAAATTCAACGTCATATTTACGTAACTAATACAAATAAATGAATAAATGAAGTACCCTGGCGCAGGGCCTCCGTTGGACAGATTGTAGACTTGTCGTGGGTTCAGCAAGGAGTGGAACTTCCTTAGCACTCTGTTAGACACAGAAAATCATCACAGATGAATTGCACTGTTTTTTGGGGGCTTTTATGCCTTTATTTGATAGGACAGGGGGGAGAGATGGGTTGTGACATGCGGCAAAGGTCGTCCGGATCGGGAATCGAACCGGCGACCCCGTCAGGCATCAATGCCTATGTGGCAATGCCTACTGTATGTGGTATAAGCCTAGACCAGTAGAGTACCATGCATAGTAGTACTTAAGGACCGCAGGAATACACAAGAAACGGAAGGGAGAGTGATTTAATCCGGTTCCTCCGGCCGTCCGGACGTAATTGATTGTCTCCGTAACCTTACGGACAACACTCAACCCGACGGATAAAAACCGATAAGAACGTACGTACACATGAACTACCCGTGGCGAACTTGTGTCAACCGTGGGGGCAGTAGAGGGAGAAATGTTTCGTCTTTTTTTCTTGTATCCATTTCGTAGGAGGAAGTAAAAAAAAAAAAAAAAAAAAATCACAAGTACACGCTGAACAGTGAACAGGCCAGGACGCAGACCCGCATGTCAGCCTAATCAGTGCTCTCTACCAGCTGGGCTCTCTCGAATGCGTCTCTCTCCACTCCCGTGCACGCGATTTTTTTGGTTTTGGGTCGGTTTGGGTGGCTACCGTGGCTCATTAACTGTCGGCGGTGACTAGCGCCGATGGTTAGTGTCGTTCAATCCGAGTGTATCCTCCAAGGGTGTCTATAAACCTCTCTGTCAACAATGTAGGCGCTATGTATGTAGCATGTAGCATTTGCTCATTGGGAAGATGCATTTGGGTGCCATCTAGTGGATATAGTATGTACATATAGGCTTGCTTTATTGAACCCTGTTACACAGAGACCGTACGGTAGTATGAATGTCAACGCAATTACCGTACGTACTGTCTCGCCCCCAAACGTACACAAAATCAACCATACGTAACTATAAATGGCCCTTAGGCCAGCGGGTGCCCTGAATTCCACTAGTGCCTTGTCTGTATTTTCTGTCTTTTTAAATGGTGACCGTGGGAGCTGAGCTCCAAGAGTTCCTATGCATTTGTGCAAATTAACTCTATTCTATAAATATTACCAATGAAGAAGGGTGGCAAGTTCTGGCAACTCCATTATTTCCTCAGTGTTTATTCTATAAATTAAGTTTTTGATTAATGGTATAATCAAGCGTGTTTTTTAAATATATTTTATACTTCATATTTTTTTATAGCAACGAATTGCTTAACCACTTAAACATTATTTTAACGGTGTCGTGCAAAAATACTGAAAACAGCAGATCTACGAGCTCGTAGAATAGAACATAGAACGTAATCTTATTAGTAAAAATAGACATGGAAATGTCATATCTCAATAGTCCTGATATTATCTACACTGCGGCAACCCCCCTACCCACCGATACAGTACATACACACACACGCACACACACATGCGCACACACATGCGCACACACACACGCACACACGCACACACACACACACTTTGAGTAGCAGGTACACCCACGCATTCACTCAGACACTTGCTCACATCATCTATACATCGCATCTCACATCGCATCCAACAACACCACGCATCACACACACCTCATACTGAGGGACTGCAATGGAAACAAGCTGTACGTTTTTTTTTCTTTTTGTGTGTTGTCCTGTTGATTATGGTGGCTCAGATGTTTGTTACAGACGTATGTATGTGACATGTGATTTTACTTAATGATCAATAAAGACATCAATCAATCAATCAATCACCTCTGACCCTGCTTTCCTCCACTCTTTGGGTTTACAAACACCAGCAGCGGATGTGTGTCTGGTACCGGTACAATCTGAAGAGAAAAACATGGTTGAATTTAAAGATATACAAAAGATAAACAAGCTCACAGCACGGCACTCAGTGCCGTGCTGTGAGCTTGCATATCTTTTTTATAGCTAAAGCATGAAATAATGTTTAAAGCAGTCCAAGTCTAACATTTTTGCATCGTGGCTAAGAGTTGTGCGGCCTCCTCCTCCTCAACACTGGTGTGCGCTCCCTCCCTCCTTTGTGTTTGCACAACTATCCAAAGCAAGTTTTCCATGAGCGTAACCATCCCCCCTATAGTGAGATCTATGCAGACGTTGATAGATTTGCATGAAGGACATGCAAGGTCAATTATTTGAATGAGCTGGTTTCCTTCAAAAGATATGACCACGTCCGCGCGCGCGCACGCACACGCACACGCACACACACACACTCTTTAAACTATAACTAAAACTACATCAAAATTGTCTGACAAAATGAAGCGTGCACCACACACACATACCTGTAGGATGTGTCCATCGGGGGTGACATTCAACAGGCTGGTGTCCTCTGGTGACCCCGGCTCACTGTTCTCCTGGAGCAGACACACAGTGAAACAAGAGCAGGGATGTAATTTGGGGCAACAGGGGATTAGCGTTCACATTTAGGGGGTCATTACATGAGGTCGATTCTTTTGTAGACGATAGTTTTTACTATTGATTCGGCCATTTTGACACACGGAGACGCGGTTTCATGACCCTAACCGATACTTTTCCGAATTCGGCTCTGAGGGGGTCATTACATGAGGTCGATTTTTTTGTAGACGATAGTTTTTACTATTGATTCGGCCATTTTGACACACGGAGACGCGGTTTCATGACCCTAACCGATACTTTTCCGAATTCGGCTCTGAAAGTGCATTTCTGTGGTTTCGCATCAGTTTCGCAACGGTGTAATATCGGAATTCGGCCGTGAGGGAGAGTGCGATGATGTCATAGCACCCCCTCCTCTGCTCCCCTTCCCCTGCTGCATATAAGTGTCAGTCTGTCAGACTAACCGAAAATGTATTATTATTATTTGTGTTGTTGTAGGCCTAATTAAAACCCAGAAAATAGCCCAGTGATCTATTAGCACAAACCTCATTTGAAAAATGTCAGGAGTAGTCTATATGAAAGCCTTTTAAAAATGTCTAATTACGCACAAGTCGTCGCACCTGGGCTGGTACCCTAGCTGGCCTGTCGGAGTTGCAACAGCTCTCCTCTCCGCAAAGTTAAATTAAACCATTAGGCTATGGTATTCCATTCTAGCAAAGCAAACCAATGATTAATGACTATTTTGCGTCCCCCTTTTTCAACTTCTCACCAAAAAATACTGGATTAATTCTTCATGCACCGCGCCACATCACAGACGCAGCGGACTTCAGGTAATGAGTGAGTTATTGTAATATGCTGAGTCTTGCTGACAGACAGACAGACAGACACAGACAGACAGACAGACAGACAGACAGACAGACAGACAGACAGACAGACAGACAGACAGACTAAACATAACTGTCCAGTCAGTCAGAGACCATCACAAAAACTTCCTCCATATCCTCGCTCCCTCTCCTCCAGTCAAAGAAATCATGTCGCTTTTTCTCTCCAGTGCGTCTAGCCTCCTCTTAAAGCACGCATGTTGCTTCCAAACTAGGCAATTTACTTAAAGCCATAACGGAAGGCTATGATTGTGACTTCCAGTGAAATAACAGACTGCCAGTGGCGTATGGCGTCAGTTCATTAATTTATTCCGTTAGTTTATTTTGCGACGGCGACGGCACATCATCCTCCATTGCGCCGCATCCCAGTGCAGTGCGTCAGTTCAGTAAGAGCTAAGGTATGGCAACATGACTGTTGTCTGGTCTTGCACGTGCAAGGCACGCATGCAAGACAGTCATGTTGCCAATACTTAGCAACAGGCATGATGAATTTATTTTAAGAAGTACATTTTATTATTTTCCCTTGTAATCAAGGTATGGTAGACTACCATACCCATATGTGCCTCTGTAGGCTAGCCTACTCCGTTAGTTGCCTCGCATGGTGCGTTATACTTCTGTGTTGCAGATAGAAGACAGAACTCACTTAATATAGCCCATCCCCGTAGATAATGTCCAGAAATATGCTCCATAGGCTATAAATGTTCCGACCTTCATCTTCCAGGTGACTTTTGTTGGTGTTTCACTTCACCTCGCTAAAAACCTCCTTTTGCGGGACTCATTGAATATGCGAACAGACGATAATAATATGGATTTGGGAGCATAGCCTAATTACAAAGCATGTCTCATTAAAAACAATATATATTTTATAGTTGAAGGGTAAATACACAGTATAGGCCTATGTAGGCTGGGAACATGACACATTTTGCTTGAATTCATGCGTTGTCAACTTGTAGTATAAACACAGAAAAACGAACCAACAACAAGGTGTAAACGCGACGTTTTTTGGGTAATAAATCCAAAACGAGACCGGCAGCGTTTCCAATCGTCCTGGTATAAAGACCCCCTTAAGCTCAGATTCAGTAATTTTATGCATACAGTATGCTATTGTCCCCAACTCTGAATTGTTTAAGCAGATTCATCTGATTTCATCGCAATCAGATGCCTGTTCATCTATAAATGTATAATTTACATAAGCGTTTTATTACATGCAACTGTTAATTTATTATTAATTTCCAACGTGGCATCCCCATTTAGGGAAAGGGCCAACATTTTCAAAGATTTTCTCTTTTCGGCTCCAAACAAATAGTGAAAATAGTTGATCCAACAGGCTCTCAACGCGTCGCTTGACCTCCCCCCCATTTTTTGCCACCCCCATTTCTTTTTGAAATTACGCCTCTGAAACAAAGGCACACAGCAGGGACTTACAGTAATTAACCCGACTGTGTATATAAAAGCACAGTAAATGCCTTTAACTGGTGACATCATTTGACACTATAGCAGAGAATGGCTTTTAGTTTTAGTTTTACCTTTGAGACAGCATATATGGCCCATGGAGGGAGTATGTGATCTCTCAGCAACCCACAATCACATGATGACGAACCGGAGGAAACGCAGTCATGGTGACGCTTAGAGAGAGAGAGAGAGAGAGAGAGAGAGAGAGAGAAAGTTAATACACTTATTATGTACTAATCTCTCAAGAACAGATTCTGTCAAACGAAAAGGAACAAAACAGGGCGCTGTTTTCCCTGGGAATTTACATTCATATTCCACACACACGCACGCACGCACACACACGCACACGCACACACACACACACACACACACACACACACACACACACACACACACACACACACACACACACATGCATGCAAGTATAAACAAACACAATCCTCACCATCCGATGGCACCACACACAGTGCTTCCCTGCTAAAGCCTTGATCTTCTTGTCGCAGACATTACACTTGTTGCCGTTACAGTCAGCGTGCATCCAGCCATGGAGCGCTACCTGGGACACAGGCAGGGAGACACAGATGAATAGGCTTAGCACGGACATGATAGAAATCTAAACTGCATGAACACGAACACCAGAAAGAAACAGTATGTGTTGATCATATTTTACCGTTGCTTGGCATCATCATGTTTAAAATAAGTGTTAAAAAGCTCTATATTACGGTATTCCATTAATCATTGCTATGTTTTTCAAGGGTCTCCCCATCTTTCCTTTTAGTAAACAGAAAACAAGTAGAAGTAAAAGTATAGAAAATGTAAACTACTCCAGTAAGGTAAAAAGTCTAAAAACACCTCAAAATTGTACTTAAGTAAGGAACTTGAGTAAATGTACTTAGATATTTTACACCACACGCATCACCTTCGGTTCACTCATAGCTTTCGAAGCCAAACTCCCAGATATGTATCATAACCACCACCGTGATTTTACTACAATCTCTAGATTACAATCTGGGATGCTGGGATTGTACTTGACTGTTGGCCAGAAAAACAGCGTGGCCCTAAAGGTGTTGGCATTGTGACCTTGTAAATTGTCTATTTCTAAATGGCTGAAATGTACAGCATATACCGGTAGGGCTGAAGCAGGTAATGTATATGTTTTGTAATAATAATCAAAATCTACAAAGTAACTAGTAACTAAAGTTTTCAAATAATTCTAGTGGAATAAAAGTATAATATTAGCCTCTGAGATGCAGTGGAGTAGAAGTAAAGTACAGAAAATTGGAAATACACCGGCAAAGTAAAAGTAAATCTGTACTTAAGTACAGTACTTGAGTAAATGTACCTAGTTACTTTACACCACTGCTAAGTGGTCAGTAAGGGTCATAACCTGCACTTAAAAACACTAATGGTTCCTCTGGATTCAGACTAATGCTCTCTAATGGGCTCTGGTGGAGTGTAGGCTAGTCTGTCTCATAATTGTGAGTGTTTGGACAGAACTGATGTGATTTTTTTTTTTTTCCAGAATGCAAATATACTAAAACACTAATGTGTGCTATCTCTGTTGTTCATAAAGGAAACTATGCATTAGGAAAATACAATACAATTTAGGTATTTAGCGGACATTCGATCCTTATCTAGAGCGATAGCGGCTATCCCAGAACAGTCCAGTTACCAGTAAAAGAGGAATCCTGTAATTAAGCCCACAACGATTATATTCATCTCACCCCGATCTCTTTTTTAGATTTGACGAAGGTGCGAGCACATGGTTCAGGGTTCTTGTTGGCACACTGGCTGTGGACAGTATACTTACAGCCTGGAGAAAGAACAATGATATGTAGTGTTAGTGTAGCAGCAATTGGACATTTAACACACATTTACAAGTTACACATTATCTGTCTGTCTGTCTGTCTGTCTGTCTGTCTGTCTGTCTGTCTGCCTGTCTGTCTGTCTATCTGTCCTTTTTCATGGTTTGTAAAGTAATAGTGCTCAGACAACAGCCATGATATTTGAGACGTCCCGGTTTGGCCTGGGATTGTCCCGATTTCAATGTCCCAAAAAATATCTCTAAAACACTAATATATCATAGTTTTCAACATTCACTAGTACAAAATTGTCCCAGTTTTTGCCAGTTAAAATAATAATAATAGTTCTTTTCAAAGGTTGCATAGACGTTTATCAAGTTATTTTCCCGTAACCATGCTCAATTTATCAACCAGGACACATTTTGTGTCTGAATTCAACGCTGAGGCTCCCGTTTGTCAATCTGTCGTTGCCTGTATGCAACACCTGATGGTGCGTATACATGTGCATAGCCTAGCATATGCAGAGTGTGTACAAATGGAAACAAATGGACCCTAACTAACGGGTCCATTTGCTTCCATTTGAACACTCTCAGAGTTAAATTAACATTGATTTTACAATACAAATCGGGGGCCCAGAGATAGAAATGCCATTAAATGGTGGTCCGTAGCCTAATTCATGTCAATGAAATTAAAATGGTTGAGAATCACTGCTAGAGCCGTAAAAAGTCCTCTCTTATGGGGGACCCTGGTATATCTTTTCAAATGGGGTCCACGGGATAAGTGCCAATTTGGGGGTCCTTGACATGAAAAAGTGTGAGAACCACTGCCCTAGACTATGGGCATGTAGCCTACTGGGTACTGTACAGTAGGCTACAATACAGACTATTCTGGGCACTGTGTTGACCATGGAGTTACATGGTCGCCCCCTAGTGGCCAGTCAGTGGATCTTACAGGTACAGCAGAGGCCCTGCTTGCCCAGGCCCAGCAGCATGCTCTGACACACGTCACAGTAGGTGGGCTTGTTGAAGTGCTTCATCCTCCAGATGTGCTGCCCGTCCCGCTCTGTCATCTGTGTGGGGAAAGACATCAGAATGTCATCAAAGGAAAGCAGTAAATAGCACGTTAATATCAACAGTTTATTCGTGTATGTACCAGTGTTCATTTTGTCAACAAAAACGATGACGAAAAATGTTCGTCGACTATCTTTTTTCATTGAGGAAAACTAAATAAAAATTGAGCTTTGATTCTAAGACTAAATAATATATTGACAGTTTTGTTCACAAATAGAAACTAGACTAAAATGTCAGGGAGGGACTAGTGGAGAAGAGATCCAGTAGAACTAAAAGACAAGTCATTTTATGTTTGGTTGCGCTCAGGTGTGTTACGCTCTCAAAATAGCAGATCTACAAGATCGGCTATTTTCAGCATGCAACCAAGTGTAAAATCAGTCATTACGACGCCATTAAGGCCAGCCAAAATACATTTTAGTAGACAAAATCAAATGTAGATCTAGTCAACTAAAACTAGACTCAAACTATTCAGATTACTAAAATATGACTAAAACTAAATGACATTGTATTCAAAAGACTATGACTAAAACTAAATCAAAATGTGCTGTCAAAAATGTTAACCCATTTAGGCCTGAACACATTATTACGCAATATTTTATGCTTTAACTATTAAAAAATAGCAGATATACAAGCTCACAGCGCCGCACCGAGTGCCGCGCTGCGAGCTTGTAGATCTGCTATTTTTGAAAAATCGTGAAAATTTGAATTTTGACCCGATTCTATAAGGGTCTTTTAAATCCTTCTAAGGTTTTTGGAAAAACCTATGTTTCTAGGTCAGCAATATGGCCAGCCATCGTCAAAGAAAAGGTTCTTTTCACTTAACTGGAGCTCAGTTAGTCTGTTCTTGAGAGACTACTATGTCAGTGGTTCTCAAACTTTTTCATGTGAAGGACCCCCAACATGATATGTATTTGGCCACGGACCCCCATCTCAAAATATTTAGTTCCAGGGACCCCCCCAGAAGCAAAATTTGAGTTACAAACCTTCGCTTTGAAAATGCATATATTCAAAGATTCGCACACATTTTCATGACTTTTTCAAAAATAGCAGATCTACAAGCTCGCAGCGCGGCACTCGGTGCCGCGCTGTGAGCTTGTATATCTGCTATTTTTCACTGGTTAAAGCATTCAATAATTCTAGGCCTAAATGGGTTTCTCTGACCTTGAGTCCCAGCAGCACCAGTAGAGGGATGTTGTTCATGCCTCCCTTCAGCCACTCCTCCAGGGTGACCGTCCCGCTGCTGTCCACGTCCATCTTGATCATCATGTCCTTCAGCACCTGGCCAGTGAAAAACAAACAACTAATTATGGTGCAATTATAACACTGACTTTCCCTCCCTGGTATGTGATACGAGACCTTTTTCAGGTACTTCCGTACATTCACATTAAAATCCTCAATGTTAAATTATCCATTTGTATGGTACCTTTTGACTTTTACTCAAGTACATTTTGAATTGCGGACTTTTACCTAGTAAGGGCACGGTCACACCGCATGTTTATTCATACTATGAGGGCAGAAATCTGCAAATGGCAGCAAACCGCTCCATACCCATTGAAATGCATTGGCAGAATCCACCCTCATAGGTAGACTAAAAGTGTGACATGAGGTGTGACGAGTGTGTTGCGTTATTGATAGTTTTACTTAAAGGGGGCGTGACACGGTCAAAACAGCTAATTATGGCTATCAAATTAGCCAATTTTTTAATGATGTCATGTACCCCCATGTTAAATGACCCAATCAAATTAATTTATTGTAGTTACTGTACTGAAAGTAGTACTTTCTGTACAGTAACCGAAATAAATTAATTTGATTGGGCTAATATGGGGGGAGGGGCGGAGTCGATTATCCATATCATTATCTTTTGAAACTGCCCCAAAAAAAGCTGTCCGAGGTGTCTTTCCGACTTTCTAAACCAACTTTAATACTATCAGTTCTAGGGGTAAAAATGATATAGCATTCGCTATAAAATCAATGGTTAGACCGATAAAAAAGTACATGTCTTCTTCAAAAAAGGTGTCAAAAAAGGTGTACGAGGGTCAACACGCTTCTCCCCGTCTATGCGACGGTTTTGTCGGCCATACCCTGCTGTCTCTTGCCCTAACCTGACTGGAGCACCCGGGACACCGGAGCAACCGTAGAACGAGGGACCAGCGATCTCCTCCTCCTCCTCCTCCTCCTCCGCAGAGGAGGTCCGCGGCTCATACACTCTGTGTGTGTGTAGCCTGTGTGTGTGTGTGTGTGTGTGTGTGTGTGTGTGTGTGTGTGTGTGCTTTCGCGTGCGCGTGTGTGTGTGTGTGTGTAGCTCTCGCAAATAGCCGTGCGGTGCAGCGCTAGCCGCGCTACACGCTAACAACAAGGTTGTGCACGGCACCGCACGACGGACGAAGTATACATTGCGCGGCACCGCACGACGGACGAAGTATACATTCACTACTAACTGATACGACCCCGCCTCCTTTTCAGACTGTTTGAAGAAACACCACGTGACCTACTGTATCATAATGTTAATTTTCGGCCGGTGTCTCCACTCCTTTAAGTAAAAGCCCTGCTGGACGAAAACGTTGTTTGTTGGTTGAAAATAAAAAAGAAAAGACGGGAGAGCATTATATCGTGTGCGGACATTATCCCTTATTCATTATGTAATAAGAAGGCATAAAAAAGTATGTTCCTACCGGCCTGAGTTCGGAGACATCCCAGCCCAGATAGTCTGCAGCCAGCATCATCTGGTTGATAATGCGATCCACCTCCTAATCGAGAAAAAGAAAAGTAACGTTACGATTACATTCATACAGTATTCTACATTAAAGTTCATTAAGTTAAGGCCATATTTGGGATGCACAATTAGTACATCTTCACATCTCCTTTATGAACATCTATGCGTAAATAGCATACAGAGAAAAAGAAATAAATATAAATATTTATATAAAGAAAAGAAAACTGCAACAATAATGTGTACATGTTTGTACATACTGTACACTAGTTTGACACGTACAAAAAAAATTAGCCAATGGCCATCACTCACAGTGCTGTCGAGGAGTCCATTGCCGTCTTTGTCATAAAGTTTGAAAGTAACTGAAATCACAAAAATAATCATCATTATGCCCGTGGTGGTACGTCCCTTTTCTCATTACGTTCTCGGTAGAAGTGTAAAGATACAGTAAAGGTCGTTGCACACTGCTGCGTTTTTCGGGCCGAATATCGGAGTGAATTTCGGAGCGCGCAAATAAAAAAATCACCCTCACGTTATGACAATCACGTTTGCACACTGCCGCCCGTTTAGTATTTATTTTCGGACCTGGGTAAATTTTTTCTGATTTTTCGTCTCCACTGGGTCCCTTGCTCTCTCTCTCTTCTCTCTCTCCCCTTGGCCTGAAAAATGCTTTCGAGGATTTCGGATTTCCTAATCGCAACGAAAGAACGCAGTGCAGTGTGCAACCAGCTTTACTGCGTCAATTTGAATATTGTGTAGTTTAAATTTGTATCGTATCGAATGGTTTTGCAATGCAAATAATCATATTGAATTCATCGCTACACTTGGTTTATCAATGAATGTGTGTACTCTGAGTCTAATCGCTGTTAGAATGTATCGCTACACCCTTAGTTCTCAGCCTCAAGTTCCGGAGGAAACTAAGGAACCGATTCCAACATTGAGGAACCGGAAACGGTTTTAATTTCAAGGACAACCATAACTCAGAGTGTACAAATGGAACGGGTCCATTTGCTTACATGTATAATGGGATCATTAACAGGCAAAATCTCTCAACAGTGATACCCGCATGCAAATAGTTTTTTCCCCCAACATAGCTGGTATTTAATATAGACATATATTATGTATTTTAACACTATTACTGGGCAACCCAAAATCTCAGAGCTTTAATTTACTGGTAAGACCAAGTTCCCCAAAGTCCATCTGATCCTCCCAAGTGGCTCCAGTCCCAATCTCGGGCTCTTTCAGCTCTCCTGTTCCCCTCCAGGGAGTATCCAGGTCACCTATTGCAGGGGTGTCATTTTTCAAAGGGGGCCACATTAGAAAAGATTTAAAAACACGCGGGCTGACTACATCTCCTGACATAATGTACTTTCGTTCAGACCATAATAAGGTCACATATCACAGTTAAAAGATTTTCTTTAACTATCATCATCAATATTTGATATCAATGGTCTTTTGTCATGTGCGTGCTCTGAACAAAACCCAATTAAGTCAGCCTTATTCCACATTACCAAATGTAACCAGAAGTGCAAGGTATAAATATAGTATAATAAAATAGCTTTTCATTGACCCCTTCAGAATGAGACAACAGGGAACAATTTTGACGGCGCTGGAGGGCCGTTTAAAATACAATTTAGGAATGAAGCCGCGGGCCGTATAAAATTTGTCCTCGGACCGCATTTGACACCCGGACCGCACTTTGGACACCCCTGACCTATTGGATGACAACTTGGTTCTTGAAACTTCAATCAAAAAATTCAAAACAGATACAAGAGTGCTTTCAGTTCCTGAATTGTGAGTACACTCTCCTATTTGTTTTAATCACAATTGTATTTCTTCTCTGTCAGATACAGCTTTGGACTTGCGTCATGGCAGGCACCTGACGTAGATATACTGTACGTAGATACAGTAGTCTAGATAGGACTCACATTCTAGCTTGTCTCGAGGCTGGCCGTCCTCCAGCACAGAGAAGTAACAGCTCACGTCACGGAGAACAATCCCACCTGAAAGAATACAAATAATGACAGTTGCTGGTAAGGGTTTTCTTTAAAGGACAACTTTGTTTTTTTGTTTTTGTTTTTTACAACAAAGGTTCGTGTTTTAGAATTTAGATAGTACTTCGAGCAAAGAAAGATGGGTGTTAAAATATTTTTATTTACTGCTTTCTATCATTTCAGCGGTTTTACCGATTTTTATTTGAGTGGACGAGGGCATGCAATGCATACAAGTGACTAATTATGTATTTTTAGACACAATACGCCGGTGATTTCTTTATTACCATTTATTGTTGGCCTACTAGCTCACGGACTTGTATGGCATATTGTGACAGATTGGGAGCTAGTATGCCAACAGTAAACAGTGTACTAATGACCAGGGGTCTTCAACAGGGGGTCCGGGACTCACAAGCTCACAAAGCCTTGCGCTGCGAGGCGTTGTGAGCTTGTAGATCGGCTGATTGTGCTGTCAAACGATGAAACTACGGTATATTGAAACTATCAGAAGGTTGTGGAGGTCCCTGCTTCATCTCTCTCTCAACTAAGGGGTCCTTGGCCTGAAAATGTTATTGAAGACCCCTGCGAGGATATGAACACATCAACGCCTTACCCTGATCATATCTTGGGTGTGAGCCATCGTTGGTGACATTGTGTTGGTT
The DNA here is from genome assembly GCF_963921795.1 of Nannobrachium achirus. Classification (NCBI taxonomy): domain Eukaryota; kingdom Metazoa; phylum Chordata; class Actinopteri; order Myctophiformes; family Myctophidae; genus Nannobrachium; species Nannobrachium achirus. The sequence continues at coordinate 29,442,840 of NC_137815.1, forward strand.
CAGATGGGGGTCCTGGAAGTACTGGTACAGACGCTGGCAGAAGTCAGCGGGGAAGTCGTCCACCTCCAGGTAGGTCTTCAGGAAGAGACAGAAGCCCTCGGCGTCGATGCGCTGTGGGGACAGACAGGAACAGGAGGAAGACAGGAAATAAATCGCCATGCTGGTTTGTGGTGGACATTTAGTTTAAATTATATTGTTGCCATGGACATACAAAATGAGTAGACAAAATGATGTGTAACTCCGGGAGTGCACAAATGGAACCAAATGGGCCCATTTGGTTCCATTTGTACACTCTTGAAAATGAAACGTTTAAGAACCACTAAAAGTGTCATAATGGTATAGTAAATCAGTCTCATAAATATTCAGAAGACAATCTGGACACTGACATTGGCTCTTTCTGTGTACAGTGTCAGTGGGGACCTCATGTTTTGTCTTTGTGATATGTTATTATTATTATTCCACCTAGAGAGGGTACCTGAGTAAAGCTTGTTGCACACTGCTGCGTTTTTCGTTGCGAAATGCGTTTTTCAGGGCAAGGAGAGAGAGAGAGATAGAGAGAGCAAGGGACCGAGTGGTGCGCGCAACGGGCGGTAGTGTGCAAACGTGACTGACATAACGTGAGGTTGATTTTTTTATTCACACGCTCCGAAATTCACCCTGATATTCGGCCCGAAAAACGCAGCAGTGTGCAAAGACCTTAAGAGTGGAAACGACTCACCTACCCGGGGCGAAGGTGTGAGTTACTTGGAAAGACCTTTGGGTCCCATCCTCTTTTACAGTACACTTTAAGACATAATAAGACAGAATAAAGCCATAATAAGAAATAATGTGTTGGTAATTAGAGCCAATATATTTTATTAGACAGAAACAAAGACAGAATAGTAGAAAGAGCGAATACATTCTCTGGCACCGTCACCTGCCGCGGAACTGCAGCGGCAGACACTGCCGCACGACCGCTAGTTCGACCAGCAGTCGCACTGCATCGCCGGCGATAGGACCAGCAGTCCCGCCAGTAGGACCGGCGGCCGCCGCACGGACCGGCAGGTCCCGTAGTGGTAAACTGCCCGTCCGTGCGGTGGTGGCTGCCGCGGCAGTTACCAGCGATGCCGGTGCCAGATAATGTATTCGCTTTCTGCTATTCTGTCTCAGCCACCACCGCACGGACGGGCAGTTTACCGCTACGGGACCTGCCGGTCCGTGCGGCGGCCGCCGGTCCTACTGGCGGGACTGCTGGTCCTATCGCCGGCGATGCAGTGCGACTGCTGGTCGAACTAGCGGTCGTGCGTCAGTGTCTGCCGCTGCAGTTCCGCGGCAGGTGACGGTGCCAGAGAATGTATTCGCTCTTTATACTATTCTGTCTTTGTTTCTGTCTAATAAAATATATTAGCTCTAATTACCAACACATTATTTCTTATTATGGCTTTATTCTGTCTTATTCTGTCTTAAAGTGTACTGTAAAAGAGGATGGGACCGACCTTTGTGCCTTTTGCTTTGAGGATCTACAATGAGACTGTTTCAAAGACTTTGACTTCTGATGTCATTCCTAGGGTGGGGTTCTTAGTGCAAGATACAGTGAGACGCTTGAAGCACTGACTGCAACGGACACTTTATTTGTTTTTACCTCCATTTACCGCGTTGCTCTGTATTGTTGATGCTTCTTGTTTTTTTGTTTTTTTTGCCTTGTACAGCTCTACACAGTGGTGTAATGTTTTATTTCCGGGGGAATGGTGGTACGCTATTTTAATAAAGTCACGCATATGAGGACGCTCACCAGTAAACCTGTTATGCAAAATACTGTGGGAACGCTATTGAGTACAGCCAGGGAAACCCTGGCTGTACTCAATAGTACTTTTTTTTACTTTTTCTTACTCTTTACCTGTAACTTACCTTTGTAACTTTAACTGCTGTGCCGCCTCTGGGCGACAGATTTTCCCTGGCGAGATAATAACGGTATCTATCTATCATTATGAAATTATTGTTAAATATTAAAAAAATATATAAATATAAATCCTGTGAAAACAATATGTAGTTACTTCTTTGGCCAACTGGCAGTGTACACAAGAAATGTGTACACGTCATAAAGACACACAAGCACACACACAAGCACACACACGCGCGTGCACACACACACACACACACACACACACACACACACACACACACACACACACACACACACACACACACACACACACACACACACACACACACACACACACTCTCTCTCTCTCTTACTCTACCTCTCCAAATCTGTGCTGGATCAGCTGGCCGCCAGGGTTAAACTCCTTCATCACATCTTTCACTCTCATGCTGCTGTCTGTCAGGGACAACATTCAACATGTTGTTACATTAAATTTGTGTTCATTTCGTAGACTAAAACTATGGAAAGAAATGTTCGTCGACTACCTTTTCTCACTGGTTGAAAACTAAACTAAATCTACGATGACTAAAACTAAGACTAAATATACTGACAATTTTGCCAAGAAATAAAAACTATACAATGTTAGGGAAGGACTAGTGCTAGTGGTGGAGAAAAGATCCATGTACAACTAAAAGACATGGCATTTTATTTATGTTTGGTTGCGCTCATGTGTTGCGCTCTGAAAACAGCAGATCTAAGCATGCCAACGCGTCGCAGTGTGATGTGTTGGCATGCGGGGGCGGGGGTATGATACCCCCTTCTTCCCATTCTATTAGTAATAAAGTCACGATAGAAGCAAAAGTTACAGTTGACACTTTAGGTCTCAGAGGTCCTTGCCCGTCAGGCAAGTACAGGTCATGTTCTATTTGCCCAAAGGTCATGCCCATTTGCAGTCAGGCAATCATCCATTATAAAATGATAGATAGATTTTGAATTACTGTTCAATTTAACACTTTTATTTTCTTTTCTTTCTGGGTCTGCAAATAAAAAATGTCAACCCTAAATTTTTATGCCAAATATCGACATAGCTATGAATATGACTATGGGTTCACACTTCAGCACTTGCCCTGTCGGGAAACCTGAAAGCAATCTCCACCTGCCCAAAAGTTTTATTTACCTGCCAGTGGCAGGTGCTCAACCCTTAGTGTCTGTCAAGGCCTGTATCTGTGATATTGATTTGAAGTCACATCCAACGCCCAATGATGATAAAGTAACACTTACATTCCATGTACTGCTGAAGCTGGATAAAATCCACAGGAGTCAGAGAGCCATCCATGTCCCCAGACGATGCCATGGTGACCAGCGATCTGCACCCGGACAGAAGAGAAGGCAAGGATGTGACACTAAAGTAAATGTGATAATTAAGCAATATTACACAAGAGGGTGTGGAACGCCTGCGATGCTGCAGGCCGAGCCAAAGGTGAGTTCCGTAGGCAGCGCACAAGTGCCGATAATCATGCTAACACACACCCTCAAGTGTAATATTGCGATTATACAACACTTACCCTTAAAGAACACGTCAACATTTAGCTACTAATACTATGTCCCTGAACTTCACATGAAAACTGCTAGCGTAGCCGCCTCGTAGAGTGTTGGGAGAGGGAGGCCGGCAGCTCTTTTGCGACTGGCACAGCTGATATCTTTGTTTGATGTGACCCGTTTAAAATAACTCCAAGGAGGAAGTAAGTAGGCTAAATGGCTACAGGTTGTTTAACAACCTTGATGACCCCAGTGATAATAAACAACCCATTGACTGTGACTCAAGCAAACAGGTTTGTCTCCATTCCCAGAGAGTTGCACATACCACTGGTATAATACACACCTCACAATATATCGGGTACCTACATTCCCACAGTGCTTCAGTTATTGTCTTAAGGCCCATTCCCACTGGGCGCGATAAAGATAAAAAACATATCGTTCTCAATTGAAGTGAATGGCAGCATCCACACCACAACAATAAAGACAACGATAGCCGTACTCAAACGATAGCGTTTGGATCACTTTCCGCACTATCATGTCATGACGTCAGACAATTATCGTTATCTTTATCTTTATCACGCCCAGTGGGAATGGGTCTTTAGACCTAGTGTCTCAGGGATGGCAGGGCAGATGGTATATACCGGTAATTATTTGCCGTCCTGTGAATCATATGGTGCATGTGCATGTCTGTGTATTTGTATGGGTAGGCCTATGTTACATTTAATGCATGTTACCGCATGTGCATGTATGTCATGGTTTGTTGTTTTTGCTTTTGTTCATTTAGCTTTCATGAGTCTGTTATTTTGTGGGTGATCGGGTGGGGTGGGAGCGGCCAGTTTCGGGAGAGCCTTTGTTTTTGTCAAGTTGTCTCTGTTTATCATGTATGCATGGATGTATTTCTTGTATTGTTCTGTCCATTCGTATTCTCTGTATTTTTGTGATAAGGACCCTCTCCAAAACGAGACGATACCTCTCAAGGGCTTTATCCTTTCAATAAAGGTATAATAATAAGTGAAAATTGTCGTCTACATTTAGCCATCCTATATAACTTCTAGGAGCAGTGACTAGTGAGCAGACATTCTATGGTGCTCTGCCCCTCTAAAATCCTATGCCCTGAGGCCACAGTGGCCTTAATGCCCCGCCCACACTTCCCAAACTGATTTAACCATGTCCTCCTCAGCCTTGATCTTGTCAACACAAGTTTTTAAACACCACAGTCTTTTGTTTTGATTCTGAATTCTTAACCCAACTCAACTCACCACCATACCCATGATCAAACAGCCCAGTGACGGCATTGAACTTTTGGCTCTGACTTCTGTACAAATATTGGTAACTGTACCTGTAAATTAATAAATAGCTATAGTTTTCTATGCAATTCATTATGAAATATGAATTTCAGGCCTGGATGATGAGAGTCATGCAATCATATGAAGCTGGGAGCTCCTGGTCAACAGACAACTAAAATGTTGTTTTACTTTTGGCAGACATTGGAAAATTAAATGAAACCAAAAAAGGTAAGGTAACAGACTTAGTTTTTGCCCATTTCAACATCACACCAGTTTAAGGTAGCCTAATACAGTGGTTCTCAACTTGTGGGTCGGGACACCCAGGGGGGGGTCCCCAAATTATGGCAGAATTAGGCAGAAATTGTGAAAATAGCAGATCTGCATGTGTGAGCATGAAGATCTGCTATTTCACAATAGTAGGCTACCGTGTTATACAAAATGCTTCAACTCTTATAGTACTCTTCAGGGTGGGGGGTGATTATTTTGGGGGTCGCGGCCTGAAAAGGTTGAAAACCAGTGGCTTAATATTATAACACAGTTGAGCTGCAGAGGAATTTAAAAAATCAACAATATTAAGCCTGCCTTTTAAATTCAAATTAATCTGTCCATCAGACAGGATTAAAACCTTATGTCACAGTGACAAGCCATGCGCTGGCATGAAAATGTCACATGTGTACAGAAACTTCAGGTGGCATAGGCCTATATAATGATATGCTTTCATAATATTTCTGAAACTCCCAAGATGGACTATAGTGCAAGTGAAATGTTTGTGACCAGTAATTTACCCACCTTTCATGCTGTACTGAGGAATGTTATGTTTAGATTTATGTGCAGTGATGGAGTCAAAGAATGTATTAATCATTGGCCTTGACAGGGATCACACAGAATGATACAAGGTAGGCTATTCCTCTTGCTTCTGGAAACACTGGAGGCAATGTTTATATGTTTTGTTTTTTAAATTAGTGAAAACAGTCTGGTAGGCTACTGTATAACGTTGTTGTATGTTTTGTAGGCTATAGCCTACATGTTTTATGGACCCATTGTGTCTGAAATAAAGTTTATGTATTCATCTAACTGAATGATCAAGAAGACTGTTCAATTGATTTGGATCCATTTACAATCGGCTACCTATAGGCTATATGGTTAGGTCTACAAGTTTGTAACAACGATCGTCAGACAGACAATCAAAATCAAACGTCATGGAGAAAACTGAGTCCATGCATGTAGTAGAGTGAAATGAAAACACCTTACCTTGAGTGGAGAGTCGCTCACGCTCAGTTAGATTGAAGCAGAGGTGATCAGATCTCAAAGTGCAAGCTGCATCAGTTAAATGTCGCTGTCGCCTCGTCAGTTGTCAGCTGGGCCTAGTGCTGCCTACTGTGAAGTAATGTCTGTCTGAGTATTAGCGGAGCCCAAAGGATTAGGAATGGGTGGAGGAGGAGCTTTTGCAATATGGTAATGCACACACACACACAACACACACACACACACACACACACACACACACAAGCTAGGGCTAATTCATAAATTGAATACACATTCTAATCAAACTGATTGTAATCTAGAGAAAGGTGCATTTATAGCCTATATCTCCGCCAGACCGGGTGGCCTACCCCGGGCTGTGTAAATCCTACCCTTTCCCTTGTCTCTCCCTCTCTCCCCCCTTCTGCCTCCCCCTCCCCTCCCTCTCTCACTGCTCTTTATAGCCTTTGTAAAATGTCTTGAGATAACTTGTTATGATTTGACACTAATAAAATTGAATTGAATTGAATTGAATTGAATCCTGGTTTGCAGAATATAGAAATTAACTTCAACTTTGTCTCACTCCCCTACAGTAGGCCTATATTGCACTCATGATAGGCTATAGGCTATGCTGTTTTTTGTGTTTGCCAAAATAAATAAATTATAAAATAGAAAGCTCAATTTTGGAAGCCAATATCTAATTTACAGGCAAGCAGTGGAATATAAAAAAGTGCACCTTGGGCAATTGCCATTCCCTGATGCCCCCAAATGACGCCCGTGTAGGCCCAAAAGACTGTGAAAATTGATGACTCATCATCACTAAACCATCGTTTTGAGGGGCCATTTCTTGCCCAAGGAATGTTTTTCGTGCAAAACAAATGTGTGCAATGGATTCAGGATAATTAAAAACCCCTAGTTTGACCCCTCACATCCCACTTAAAGCAGATTTTTTGGGAGTCATATTTTCCTTTATAGTGTAGTGATAGTAAGTGAAGGTAGGTAGGTCGTTTTCAAAACTTTCCCCTGATGGGATTCCTTGGGACTTTTTTTCCCTCACTAAGGACATATTGAGGATACAAAATCAGTTGAGTTTGCTACTATTGCAATTTGTTTTAGGTTTAGCCTAATTTTGGCCTAAAATTACTGGACTAAAACCCAACTACAGTGGCCTACCTAGTGTTGAAACGTTGGTTGCTCCTATTTAAATACAATGCATTGTGGCTGAGAGGAGAGCTGTGCACCCCATCAACCCAAGTGTGCACTCCCTCCTTTGTGTTTACCATACTGTTTCACCCTAACAAAATGTCATCATACAATGACACTGCAGCTGTTGAGATTTGTAGGTCATCATCAACTGCTTTGTTGAGGTCGTTGCTAAAACAAACAGTGGATTTATGGTGTGGTCATTGCAAAACTATGGAAGACTAGATGTAAAATGTCTTTGGGTCAAGTACAAATAATTCCACACAACACTGTTTTTAACCAAATTCTGTCCAGTCTTAGAAGAGCCCGTACTCTAGACAGAAACAGAGGAAAGAGAACACCTTGGCACCTCCTGATTTTTTAACTGTTTAACTAAAAAAAAAAAAAAATGTTACTTATCCAATTGTCTGCAAGTAAAAACGAAGTGTAGATACTGAATATTCTGTCTTTTTCTCAGAATACACAGATGCATAAGAAGCGCTGTCTCCATTGGTCAGTTACCCTATTACAGTCTGTCTTTTTCTCAGAATACAGATGCATAAGAAGCGCTGTCTCCATTGTTTAGTTACCCTATTACATGGTTTCTTCGTTTACTGAATGTTTTGTATGAAATATATGAGGAACTAGTTTTGTCTATTATGAGATTCTTCTTGTACATTTTGAAAAAAAAAATGAAAAAAAAGTATGTATTTGTGAATACAAAATTGTTTAATAAAGTTTTATAAGAAAAAGGAAAAAAAAAAAAAAACATTGACATGAACTAAAATACTCATACACTCACAAAGCAACAGTATTTTCATCATTAGAATGTCATCAGTAGCCAGTAGTAGTAGTAGCCTAGCATGTTTACTGCATGTATTTTAGAAGAAGTTTAGCTCAAATACATTAGTATGTGGATGTTACTGTTACTTGATGTTACTTGATATGATACTATGATAGTGAAGCAAAATTACCTGACAAACTATAAGCACCTGCTTAGCTGTCAATTGTGAAATATAGGATGTTATTAAATCAAAGTGAAATACATATTGGTTTACAATTTACAATTTAGGCATTAAGCAGACACTTTTTATTGTTATTATTGTCAGATTACATTCTGTATGTTAATCATCACACTTTGCAGTATTAATTGAAGTAAGCCTGAGAAACAGCTTCCAATAAATAAATAAAAAGGAAGTTACAAAAAGCAAAACAGAAATCACATAGAAAAACTAGAAATACTGTTCCTTCGAAACAGTGTGGGCTCGCTTCCAACCCAACAAATAGGATACTTTAAGGTACTGTAAGGTACAGTACCTTACAGTATTGTACTGTACCTTACTATACTGTACTGCACCTTACTGTACTGTACTGCACTGTACTGTACTGTACTGTACTCTACTGTACTGTACCTTACTGTACTGTACTGTACCTTACTGTACTGTACTATACTGTACTCTACTGTACCGTACTGTACCTTACTGTACTGTACTCTACTGTACTTTACTGTACTCTACTGTACTTTACTGTACTTTACTGTACTCTACTGTACTGTACCTTACTGTACTTTACTGTACTCTACTGTACCTTACTGTACTGTACCTTACTGTACTGTACTTTACTGTACTCTACTGTACCTTACTGTACTGTACTGTACCTTACTGTACTATACTATACTGTACTCTACTGTACCGTACTGTACTGTACTCTACTGTACCTTACTATACTGTACTTTACTGTACTCTACTGTACTTTACTGTACTCTACTGTACTTTACTGTACTCTACTGTACCTTACTGTACTTTACTGTACTCTACTGTACCTTACTCTATTGTTTTGTACTTTACTGTACTGTACTCTACTATACCTTACTGTACTGTACCTTTCTGTACCTTACTGTACTTTACTGTACTCTACTGAACCTTACTGTACTTTTACTGTACTCTACTGAACCTTACTGTACTGTACATATTGTGTTCTAGAGGTGTATATTGAGTGCATATACTGTAGGTTAACAATCCCAGATCACATCTGTCCTCCACTATGTCTATAACCAAGGCGTTCTTCTATGTGGCCACTCCAGACTGAGGAGTGGAGCATGACTTTTATTGTGTTTGTGGATCTGATTTGAAAATGTATTGGTTGTGATATCTCCCTGACAACCAACAACAACCACTAATACGGCTGAGTGTCCCTGTGGGTTCTAGGATATATACTGTAAATCCCATTGCCCGGGATCCTAAAACCTTATTCTTTTTAACTAAAATTTCTAAAACATTACAAAACATGTCTCAAAGACAAATACAAGCAAACGTCTCCACAGTAACACAGTAACAGTTGTTTGTGTGTGTGTGTGTGTGTGTGTGTGTGTGTGTGTGTGTGTGTGTGTGTGTGTGTGTGTGTGTGTGCGCGTGCGCGTGCGCGTGCGTGCATGCGTGCGTGTGCGTGCACATTGTAGATCAAATTCATAGCAGTATTAAGTGGTCCATCTATGTTTTTTTATTAATAATAAAATCTACAAAGTAACAAGTAACTGAAGCTGTCAAATGCTGTATTTATAGTAGAGTATATGTAACAAAAATGGAAAGTAGAGTAAAAGTACCTCAAAATTGTACTGTAGGTACAAGTACTTGTATATTTGAGTAAATGTACTTGGTTACTTTGCAGCACCACAGAACAGCCAATGACAGACAGGCCTTTAATCACAGCTGTTTCAATCAGTAGAGTGGAGAGGGACATTTAGAGATATTTGTAGTTTTAACTCAGCATATATACATCACACAGCTTAGATATTTGGATCAAATCAGAGAGCAGACCTGTGTGAACGCAATGATATAAATAGCATATCTGAAGTGTGAATATTGCAGCCACAGCGCCTTAATATAAACATGGGTCCCTTTCCTCTGTCTCACTCTGTCCCCACTCACTAAACCCATTGGAAATGCATTGGGTGCTTAAAGTTAAACATTTTTATTTTTTTATAATTATTCTACAAAACATTTCAAAACAAGAAATACAAGCACACGTGTCCTCAGTAAGCTGAACACATACAAATTTGAATGGTGTTGAAAGGTGTAAGCGTGTAGGAGATGAATCGCGCCAAAGTTTTGAGGAGATACTGACTGACTGATAGATAAACTAGAAAAACTGTTCCTTCGAAACAGTGTGGGCTCGCTTCCAACCCAAAACAATAATAGTAAAAGTGTCAAGTTCCCAGGCAATGCTCTCTTTCATTTTACTGACGTAAAATGGTAATGCAAATACAATGTAGACAAGCAGTGTTATTACATGAACTTAAAGGACCAGGTCACCTTTGGGACAACCAGATCTTATTTTATTGTTGTGTGGGACACGATCAACACAATGTTGAGTTATTTTTTGTGTTCAATCTGTGTTTTTAGATATTTTAGTATTTCAGTATGCTACAACTGGTCATATGATGCATTTTGCATCATATGATGCATGAGATGATGCAATATCATGCACAAAGCATCATATGACCAGTTGTAGCATGCTGAAATACTAAAATATCTAAAAACACAGATTGAACACAAGAAATTACAGGATTGTGTTGATCGTGTCCCACACAACAATAAAATAAGATCTGGTTGTCCCAGAGGTGACCTGGTCCTTTAACGGTATGGACAATTAAATCAAAATAAAAATAAAATATAATGTGGACGGGTAACCAACAACAAAAGTTCGAGACCAGTAGCATGTTGGGAACTGAAGTTATGGCTGTTTAAAGCCTGGGAAGAAAGATGGGGGACCTGTGTGTGTGTGTGTGTGTGTGTGTGTGTGTGTGTGTGTGTGTGTGTGTGTGTGTGTGTGTGTGTGTGCGTGTGCGTGTGCGTGTGCGTGTGCATGTGCGTTGGTGAGCAGTTTATCCCAGGCAGCACTGGACCAATCGGCAAGAAACTTGCATTCACAGTAACATCTGGCCAAGGAGGCCACTTCACATTTTGGCCTCTCTACTCTTGAACAGTAAGGCATACAAATAAAAAGAAAACAGTTTTGGTTAATAAGAATGAAATAGTTAATACGTTTTATTTATCTAACTTGCACAATAAATATTTTCTAGACCTACCAGAAATATTTATGCATTAATCAGTACATCTTTCATAGGCTCAAGCCAGCTGAAGGGGCAGTTTTGACTGTGTATGGTTCTATAATGAAGCCTGTTGCCTTTGCCCTTAACACACTGCAATGGGGATCATCTGTGCATATGGGCTTCCATCTGCCAATACATCCGGTAAATATACTTATGGATCAGTTCAAATGTGAATCAGTAGATCACAGGTTCTGAGAGCATTTAATGCCAAAATTCATCAGCTTATCGGCCTATACAGTAGAAGTGTAAAAACAAAGTAGACCTACAGTAATTATTTTGAAAACGATTTGTCTTGCCACAGGCCTTAACTACATCAAAAGTCAAAGTCACCTGGACACGGTTTTGGATAATGATGCCAATCTGATGAAGATTGCTTCAAGAAATGCTCCGTTCCATCCCGGAGGACTATACTATCTATAAGTGCATGGCCAGTATCATCCTGGATGAGCGAGTGAGAGTCAGCCAGGTCCTTAAGTATTATTAAGTCAAAATCACTGACACAATTACAAACAGGAGAGCTGGGGAGGTACCTTTAATGTCCATCCACACTGAGATGTATTGTTCCTTTCCTCGATTCACAAACTAGTCTACTTGTCTAGTCTACTAGTCTACCAGCCTGTGGTAGACCACTGCAGCCTGTGAGAGACTATTTAATCATGTGGGGTAAGCTTTACTGCAAGA